>NW_024081139.1:1164062-1325953 GCF_003009895.1 Hyaena hyaena | reverse complement strand
AGCCCGGGTCGCGGGGGGGGGGGGGGGCTTGTATGTGTACCTTGGCATGTCTCTGTGTATGCAGTGACATCCCTATTGATAGGTAGATTGGGTAAAGCAGCTTCCTTGAGAATACTCAGGGGCCACAGATATCTTCTCTCTCAATATGGATATTTCTCCAGAGACTCATTAAGTTGAAGTGAGCTCTTTTCAATTACAAATATCCTGGGAGTGGCATCTATCATCTGTATCTTCCGATGAGTTATTGCAGTTAGATTGTGTTCTTCCAAGCATAGCCTGACAGCAATCAGAGGTAGAAACAAGGGCAAGGGGCTCCAAGAAGGAAACCCAGGGGGGCATTGTGCTGTGTACACAGTGTTGTGTACACCTGTATCTAACTGCTTACTTAAAGACCATAACAAGAGGTCCCCAGATGTTGAGATTTCAAGCTTTGGAGATACCTGGAGAGCAATCCCAATTTTGCAACTTATTTGTTGAGTGACCCTATGCATGTTATGTAACATTTCTGTGCCTCTGCTTCTTTATAAACTAGAGAAGCTGAGTATGTATTTTATAGGCTTTTTCTGATGATAAATGAAGTCATACATTTAAAGCACTTAAAAACTATGTCTGGCATTTAATAAATATGTACTAATTCTTCTTATTGTTATTATTTTCCCTCTCCTCTTGGATGACTCATGAACATGTTTAAACAGAACATCTGATCTCCTCAGCAAATGGCCTTTCCTCCACTCACCTCGAATCAGAAATTGACAGCTTTTCTAGAATTTTCTCATGCTGCTATCAATCATTATCAAGTCTCCTAGACTTTAATTCTAAAATGTTCTTTAAGTCAACCAGTCCTTTCAGGTGTCTCTCTAACTCACCCATACCTTGTCGCTCACTTGAGTCACTGAAAAGGTTTCCTAATTGATCTCCAGCTTCCTTTTGTGCCTTTCCCCCAACTGATTTTTCAGCATAAGGCAACCAGAGTGATTTTTTTAAGTTTATTTTTTTATTTTGAGAAGGGAGTGGGGCACAAGTGGAGAAGAAGCAGAGAGAAAAGGGCGAGAGAGAGTCCCAAGCTAGCTGTGCGCTTTCAGCGCAGAGCCTGACATGGGGCTCAATCACAAATTGTGAGATCATGACCTGAGCTGAAATCAAGAGGCAGACACTTAACTGACTGAGCCACTTAGATGCCCCTCAAGTACAATGATCTTTAAAACGCATACTTTTGATTATGTCGCTCCTGCTCAAAATTCTTCATGGTTTCCCGTTGGACTGAGGACAAAATCCAAAGCCCTTACGTGGAAGGGTGTCTGAATTCATCCATATCTGCCACGTCCATCTCCCCTCTGCAGTCACCGCACCACTCACTCTCCAGGGCTCAACCCCTCAGGCCTTCTCACAAGTTTCCAAATGTTGCAAGAGCTTTTTTATCCTGTGGGATGCAAGTTTGCTTCTAGGAATGTTTTTCTCCTCTTTGTAGGTGATTCCTACTTCTCCTTTGGGCCCCCATAAATGTCACTAGTCACAAAAAGAGAACTTTTCTGAACTTTGACTCTTAACTGAGGGTCTCTCTGTTATCCCTTTTTAAGTACCCCGTTATTTCCCGTTGTGGCACTAATTTCAATGATGACTTATCTGTGCGTTTATTTGCTTAATGGTAGTCTTGTCACCTAGATGAAAACACTGTAACGACAGGGATCATATTTGTCATCTCAGTGATGAAAACACAATAGCACAAATGTAAGCAAGTTACAGGTGTTCCTAAACTTCTTACCTTGAAGTGATGAAATCTGGAGTTGTGTGCTCTACTCAGATTCAGTACTATTTAATATTATTGGGGACAAATGGGAGATTCAGTTGGAGGGTAAAATGCACAGGCTTTGCAGTTGAAAGTGGACCTGAATTCCATCTTAATCATTTACCAGTCCTGTGGCCTGGGGCAAGTTGCTTAACTTCCCTTGACCTAAGCTTCCTCACTTGGAAGGTGGTTATCTTAACACCAGCTCCCAAGTTGTTACAAAGGAATTGAAAGGAAGCAAATGGCTCCGCTTGTGTGATTGCTTAATGAGTAAATGTTAGCAGTCATTTTCACAGCAAGATGTTTATCTTGGCACTTAATTATGAAAGGGAAATAAATAGGAATGAAGAGTGATAAACTGATGATTTCTTTAAAATATCCGGAAAAAAAATGTGGCCCCAAATCATATAGAGGCCTGAAATAACAGAGATCAAAAGGGAAAAGTTAAAACCCGAGAAGTTTCTTGAAATCCAAAAGATTTCGTTGTTTAAATACCCAGGGCAAATGTATTCGTGCTTCCCAGCCTGGAATGCTCTTCGAGTTACTAGCTCTTCTTTCTGCAAATCATACATTTCTTTTCCTAGAGGCCCTTCCTTTACCATCATATTAAGCATTTCCCCTGCTCACCTCCTTCATCACCGTGTCTTTGCTGATCTGAACCCTATATGTGTTTTTGCTAGAATACATCTCACTATGAACTTCATTTGCTTAATTATATTTCTGTTTTAGAGTCCAAGTCAACAAGTAGACTATGAACACTGAAGGGTAGCAGAGCCCACCTCCCCAAAATACAACTGTAGGAGTTCAGGACCCCCCAAATATGCCACTTTGGTATTCTGATTACTTTGAGCTGTAGGTATGTGAACAATAGCAAATGCAGAGAGAGCCTTTCTCTGAATTCCACTTATGTGCCTAGAACATCCAGACAAACTTTGTCACAAAGGATCATACCTTCTATCTATTCTTTCCTCAATATCATTTACTGTCTGCTAAGAGACCTACTTACCTTCTTTTCCTACAAGGTGGTTGTTTAGTCCTGAAATCTAGGCCGCCTCAAATGGTTATTCATTTTCTATGGTATCTCTCGTGTATACATGAGCTATACGCATGAATGAACATGTTTGCTCTTCTCTTTGTAATCTGTGTTTTCCTACAGGGGGTCACAGCAGAGAACTCAGAAGGCCAGAGGGAAAATCCTTCCTTACAGATCCAGCAAGGGCAGGACCTTGTTTTCAGTTTGTCCCCAGCACCCAGCACAGTGCCTGGAGCATACAATGTGCTCACGAAGAAAATGAATGAGAAGAAAGGCCACCTCCACAGCCCGAGTTTCGTGGTGCCCCTTTGCAGTCCTGTTTTCACCATAGCTGGGGTATAATGCAAGGTCATTCCTTAAAACAATCTCTTATTAGAAAATCTCTGGAAATTTGTGTAATTTTAAACCGAGGGCAGGGCACCTGGGTGGCTCAGTCGGTTGGGTGTCTGACTTCGGCTCAGGTCATGATCTTGAGGTCTGTGAGTTCGAGCCCTACATCAGGCTCTGTGCTGACAGCTCAGAGCCTGGAGCCTGCTTCGGATTCTGTGTCTCCTTCTCCCTCTCCCCCTCTACCACACACGCTTTGTCTCTCTCTCTAAAAGAAATTAATTTTAAAAATAAACATTGAAAAATAAATAAACTGTGGGCATTATTATACTGTCCATTAAGGGAACTTCGAACACTTTTCTAGAGTTGCAACGCACTGTTTAACATCCCCCTTGAATGATGTTCAAGTAATATAAAATATTACTATAAAATAGAAATTCTTAAGAAATGTCTTGTATGCACATTTCTGTGTTTGTGCTCCCTTCGTCTTCTTGTTTTCCTAGTTCTCCACAAATTGTCACATACAGTGATTAATGTGACCCAGAGAACATGGGCATATGTATACTCTGCGATCCTTACAATTTACAAGAAAGTGGTTTAGCCACTTAAAATGTAGGAGGAACAGGGCAGAGTTGATGGATGCATCTTGAAAGCAAGAATTTCAAGCTCTTGGTGTCTTTTCTAATGTCATGGCAATAAGATATGGTAGTTTCTCACAATTCCACTATTGGATATAATTACCTTCAAACTGAAAACAACTTTAGCCAAGAAATGAATAAAATTTTAAGGAAATCTATTTGTTGCTTTACTTAAAAGTCACTAAAAGGCACAGATCCTCACTACATTTGCAGATTTCACATGTGCCCTCAACTTCACCCCTAACTTATTTCTTCCCTCTACCAACTAATGCAGGTTCAGGCAATTGCTGGAAAATAGTTTTGTTTAACTTTAAGCAAAAGACAATGCTGTTTGGTAATCCTAAGAATGCTATTTTTTAAGCTTATTTATTTACTTTGAGAGAGAGAGAATGTGTGAGCACACGTGAGGAACGGGCAGAGAGAAAGAGAGAGAAACAAGACAGACAGAATCCCAAGTTGACTCCATGCTCAGCGCAGAGCCTGACGCTGGCCTCAAACTCACAAACAGTGAGATCATTACCTGAGCCAGATCAAGAGCTGGAGGCTTAACCAACTGAGCCACCCCTAAAATTGCTATTTTTGATCCATCTTTTCAGAAAAATTTATTTAAAAGACTAGATGGCTACATTATAATTTTCTAGTTAAAGAAAAACGGGCACCAGAAGATACAATGTTACTGGCAAGAAAGTGTCCTTTTAAGAATTTCCTTAAAGTTCTGTTTCATCAGGTAGTGAAATAAATGTAACTCCACATTCTGCCTGTTTTCAGTATGTGCGTACCCCACCCTCTACCATTTTTCTTCTGAGCTTTATCTGAGACATAAAAGAGATTTCATAGCAGAACCACTGCATAAATTAGAAACACAGAAATGTGCATACAAGACATTTCTTAAGAATTTCTATTTTATAGTAATGTTTTATATTACTTTACATGTTTATATTATGAAGAATGCATTGGGTGCTTACATTCACTTATTTGTTTGGCCTTCACTCTCTTTTATAAATGTATTTATTTTTATTTTTTAGAAAGAGCCACAAAGAGACAGACAGAGAGAGAGAGAGAGAGAGAGAGAGAGAGAGAGAGAGCACGAACAGGGGAGAGGAGTAGAGAGTGGGAGAGGGAGAGAATCTTAAGCAGCCTTCACGTTTAGCACAGAGCCAATGCAGGCTCGTCCTTGACCCTGGGATCATGACCTGAGCCAAAATCAAGAGTCTGATGCTCAGCCTGAAACTGACTGAGACACCCAGGAGCCCTATTGTGTGGCTTTCTTTTATATTGTAAAAGCCATTTGTTGAGGCTAAGCTCCTAAAACACATTTTGGGCATCACGTATGTATTTTTTTTTCTGCTATAAGAAGGGAAATGCAACTACTTAAAAACAAAGAATAGTACTTTTAAAGTTCATCTGTATTTAAATTTCGGTTAGAGTCAGGAATTGTTATAGAAATATATTTAATTAGAATCAGAGATACTAGGACACATAAATTGAAGCCTTTATACCCTTACTTTTTGACTGATGGCCTTAACTTTATTCTCCTAAATTGAGTTTATTATAATCATTTTAGCATTCAGTTTAAATGTATGTTGAGATACTTATTATAATTGGAGGCTATAAGTAATGGGGGAAGTGACTTGAATTAATTTCAGATAAGCCTAGAAAATTCATAATCTATGTCTAATAGTAATTAACTGTGGGGTAATCAAACTAAATTCTCAGAGTCTTTGTCAAGGAACTGAATACTAGGATAGATAGATAGATAGAGAGAGATGATGTTAAATTTGTCTGGCCTTTCAAACTCTGTATCTTCCAAACAAAATGTGATTTCAGATTTCTGGGGTCACAAATGGAACCATTTCTTTTAGTCTCTCATTAGTGGGCCCATGTACCTTTGGATGAATAAAACATTTTGTTTTGGATACTAGTTGAGCCATCTGGTATTATATAAATATCTCCTTTTCAAAAAACAGTGTGATTTTTTTTTTTATATTAGGGTTCACCTGCTGTGTATTCCTACTTTGGAAAAAAAAAACAGACATGAGAATTTTTACCCTGAATTATCATCTTCCATAGGATTTGACCATGATTAATCATATGTAATATTAAATTTTCTGTAGCTTTCTTTTTAATCATAATTTCAACTTAAGTTTTCATGAAAAAGAAGTTTTGTACACAATGTTAATACTTATGATGACTAACACATTTACGTATTGAGAAGTAGGAAAGGAAAGAGTGAGATGGAAGGTAAAGAGATATTATTAATAGCCCAATGTTATTTTCGAACATAAAACAAGCAAACGGTGAAACCCAAAGAAGAAGTTTTATGACAAGTAGTTATATCCTAAGTACCATTTTAAAAGGTACATTAAATTTTCTTCAGTTCTATATAAATCAAATGTCTGTGTTTACACCTTTATTGAAGCTCTCTATTTTATTAGGAGCAAATAAAAACTATCAGCGACCTGCAGAAAAATTTTGGAATTCTTTGTGAAGATGTAAAACTCCAAGGATGTTTTAAATTATATCATCTTAATTTGAGATACTGAATTCTACAGTTATTTTGCCAATCCAAATCTCTCTGCACCTTATTCCACATGCCAATAGGCACTTCATAGTCATACTCTGGGATTTTGCCTCCAAGAATCTGAGGAAAATATAAAAGATAATGAAAATGGGAATTGTGGTTATTGACTGTAATTCCAAAACATTTCTGTTTCCATTATTATATGCCTCTAGGACATGGATTAGGGGCCAGTGAGATGCCACAGTCATCACCACAGCTCTGATCAACAACCTTGAACATTTTGGCAGGCCTTGTTGAAAAAGGGAAGCAAGTGAGAGATAATGAATGGATGTCCTAGCACATCATTCTTTCTGCTACTGGAAAATTCTCTCAATATGTATGCCATGCATGCTATGGAGTTGTTAGGAAAATCTTTGTCAGTTAGGACACTGATATATTTCCCAGCTAGGTTTCGTTTTTATTTTAATTCACCAATAGTCAATCAGGAATAGCTATTAGTAGCATGCTTTTCAAGATAAGAGAAATTTAGAACAAAGACAATGGAAAGAAACATTGACTATCTTTGATAATGACATTTCAACCTATACAGCATGATTATAACCAGGCTTCTTCCTGCCCCCATTTTCTTTAAGTTCTGTTTTACACTAAAAAAAGAAATGGCATATATATTTCTACAAAAGGGAACTTTCTCAGAGAAATACATGATTTATCTCAAAAATTTATATTATCTGAATAGGAATATCCAGAGCCATCAGTTTTCAGTG
Organism: Hyaena hyaena; assembly: GCF_003009895.1. Taxonomy (NCBI): domain Eukaryota; kingdom Metazoa; phylum Chordata; class Mammalia; order Carnivora; family Hyaenidae; genus Hyaena; species Hyaena hyaena. Next base: position 1,318,884 of record NW_024081139.1, on the reverse strand, counting down.
TTAAAGTTTTCTCAACAGAAATTTGGCTGATATAATTACTTAATGGACTGATACATACAAAGTGATGAGCAGAGTGCCTGGTATATATTTAGAGCACAGTAAAAGTTAGCAGCCATTATTTCTGTTGTTATCTTTTCATGGTGGCTATAATCATAATTGCGCACTGTTCACTGTGAACCTACAGAAGAAAGAAACTGTGTATTGGAAAGGATGCCTTCAGATTTTACTTCTGTGGCTTGTACAGAGGTTCCTTACCGGGTTGGCTGGAAATAAAATTAATGCTTATGAAGTCCAGATTAAACTTGTAATGAGCATGACATTTTTACTTTTTAAAATTTTATATCCAGTGCTTTTGGTTCAGAAATGTAACAGATTCATCTACTCAAGGTCATGGTTCATGCTTTGACTCTTTCAAATCTCTTTCCCTTTTCTCAGTACCGGTTCCGTATTCTCCTCTTTTAGGGTTTTGTTCTCTATTGTACAGAGAGCCCAGGAGATCTCTGAGCAATTTGTCTATGACTGAATAGTAAAAACTGTTAATAGATTAAGATAATACCTTTGGTGTTACGATTTGTAGCTCTAACAAAGCTCTGACTTGATTAAAGTAAAAAAAGGCTGAATTTAGAATCAAAGCCCAAAGATGCGCCTCTCTATCACCTTGTAGCCTGTGTCAATACCCCCATCTTTGTTCTGGGGTTCCTCCAAATCTCTTTCCACGTCTTTGATATTCTCCCTTCAAGACCCTTCTTCAGCCAGCCTCATCCCTTGGAACTGACACAGACCACCTGTGCCCACCTTTTTGGTGAGTGCTGCTAATTATAAACTTACCTTTCTTTCTAGACTCACTGCTCTGTTATCAGAGTATCTCTCTGATACTTCAACGGGATTAAGCAGATGAATGAATTTGAGGAGGGGCATTAGGACTCATGGCGATGTTATGTGATATTCTTCCTGCAAGGCTATTTCAATAGCTTTCTTTGTATTCTCTGGCGATGGTAGGAAGGGCAGAGTGCAAACTTGGGGAAGTCTAGTTTTTTACCATGCCTGCATCATAAATGTGAAGTTCTGTCTCTTTTCCTGATTTATTTTGTCTTGCCTTGCTTTCTAATCTCTCTCCAAGCAGGTAGGTAGGGATTCATGTACCCTTTCCCTGCACCCCCACAGAAAGACAACCATGACCCACAATGGGAGGGTTTTAGAAAATGCTTTGAAGAACACTATCTCAATGTAGTTCCTTTGAAGACATGTTTTCAGCAGATTGAAGTAGAAACATGACTGTTATTATGGCAGAAAGAAAAATTCCTGCAGTATAAGACTATGCACAGCAGTGTAAAGCAGAGAGCATGTAAGTATATTTTCCAGTATATAACTCCTTGCGGAGGATTTGGTTTGGATTTTCAATCTCTATTTCTCTAACACCTTCACAGTGTCTGACCCATGTGATGCACTCAATAATTTGAATTGTATATAGAATGAGCAGTAGTTACCTAGTGGATTTCCATAGAAAAAAACAGAGGGGAAAATGATTAGGGGAAGGGAGAGAATAAATGATTAGTGTTTGAAGAAAAAGGAGGGAAAATGTAAAGTGGACAGTAAAGAACAAAGAATTAGAAGCTATAGATGTAATAATATTTCCACTAAAAACTTTTTGCAACAAATACATTTTATAATTCTCTTAAGCAAATGTGCTGTTCAAAAGTAATAATTCCTTACATATAAAACATCTTACTCTTTGAAAATGTTTTGCTACCCTAAACACAACCAGCTGATGTATATCCAACTTAAGCTGTTATTTAAAAAAAAAATACAGTGTGCCTATCCAATTGTGTTGAAAGTTCAGATGAAATTTACACGGTGCAGAGCAATAACCATTTTTGTACCTGTGAGTTAATAAAACAAACACCTAATAACACTCCAGGGAAGAGGAGATGTCTTTCTTATGAAACTCTGAGGAGTCATGTATTTGATATCAAGAACCCTTTTTATTCTTTTGAGTAATGGTGCCGGCAGACATTGATATAACTCCCTGGAGGCTATTTCCAGGCCAACACTGTAAGGAATCAGGAGGTGTGTTAAACCTTTTTAACGAGGGTTGGCATCTCAATAAATCAAGGACTATAAAAGAAAAGAATCAACAAGAAAAAAAAGGAGACAATCCACTAAGAGTATCACTAGTTATCACTATTCAAAATCACTCTCTGTAATTTATTCTGAATTTTCCCCTCTTCTAATAATCTCTTAAAATTTCCTTGCTTTTTTCCTCCTGAAGAGAAACCATCAGATGTACATCTTTTAAAAAAAGGAATAAAAATCTATGTGTAGGTATATGAATAAATACATATAAATATACATACACACATATAGCTAGACAAATATATCACTTTGTCTGTTTGCCTGAATAGAAAAGACTCTTTGACTAAGAATCTGATTGCGTTCTCACCAATGTCGTTAACTCAGAGCTTCACTTTGCTTAACTTAAGTAGTGGTAGTCAAGAAGCATACAGTGTTCAGGCACCAGCCTTACTTGTCTCTGGACCATGCTGTCCAATAGGCATGTGGCATGTCAGCTAGTGGCTAAGAAATTGGGTCATACACTGCAGAAAGCACTCTACCTAAAAGTATCACATATACAAAAACAACTGATTTTACACATACTACCATTTTTTGGTAATGACCAAGGAAACCTTGTAGTATACTTACATCATTAGCTATGGAGTTATAGTTGCCAACATATTTCCTAAAAGGATCATCTGAAGCAGTGACGCTCTTTTTTATCTTTAAGTGATATTAACTGCTTTTTTAAAAGTCTCTTTCTCAATCCCATTGTTGGAAGAAATCTACTCTCTCCACTGATGAAGACTAGATTTAAGTGTTACTCACAATTGACAGGTTCTTTGAGTTTGTACATGTTATAAGGTTCCCCCAAATAGGATTATGACACAGCCTCCATTTTGGAAAGGAAGGAAGTCTAAGAAAAAAGAGCCACAGCCAACCATGTTGTCCTGTTCAAGCATGCACATGTTTTATTTAAGTATTCTCCAAAGGTCTAGTTTTTTCCAGCATAATGCAGATATTATGCTATCCTTTGAAATAAGATATATGAATTTCAAACAAAATTGTCAAAAACAATGACCTTGGTTACTCCATATGGTACACAGAAATAATTACATTTCACTTACGATACAGATGCACTTAACACAGTCATCAATAGTCATTCACCACCAACACAGTAGATTTTTAAATCACCTAAAACACCAAAAAGTTTTTTTTTTCTTTTCCAAAAATCTAAAGAAATTAATAGTTTGGGAAAAATGATAAGTTGAAAAGGAGGCAGAATTGTCAACTGAAATCATCTAACTGCATTTTTTAAAAATGTAGTATTAAGAACATGAAAATAGAACTTTTCATTGGGATTCAAAGGACCTAAGTATTCCCGATTGTGGTTTCCTTAGTCTACTTTTTAAAAAGTTTTTCAACCACTGCCATCAAAGAAGTTTCACTATATATTTGCTCTAGAAGCATAAAGTGACATGAGGCAGGTGTTAATATAATTGTTAATATTCACGCTCTAGGAAGATTAGTAACTTTTTAAACGATATACTAGGAATAAAGCCAGTTCTTCCCAAAGGATAGTAGAGTTTATCTTACTTTTATTAAGCAAATGTTTATTAAGATCTACTGTGTGCACAGCACTGTTCTAGAAGCTATTCTAGAAATGGGAAGCAAGAATTTCTGGCTTTACTTGAAAATGGTTGGATTAATTCTTTTTTATGATAAATTATGATAAGCATTTTAAAATCTCTATAGTAGAGGGATAATTATTAATTCTTTCCATGTACAGAAGCTAAACTTTATTTCTTACAGTGGTGGTTTGGAATGAACGAAACTTTTCATTTGACATACAACTTTTTTACACTGTCACGTGCAGACTTGTCTGCTGATATAGTTTAAAGGTGAAAAGGTGTAAAGACTTTTCACTTCAATGTACATAGAGATCAACTTTGCATCATCAAACTCCTATCCTCCTGATTTCGTGGAAAGAATTGCTCCTTGCCGTCCACAGGAGCCTTTCTCAGATAAATTTGTGCTGCCTTCTCCAACGGCATAGAAAGCGTGCTTTCATCAAATATTGCTACATAAAGCACTCTAGTTTATCTCTGCATTTCAATTCACATTAGTTGTTCTCAAAATGTATTCAAGATCTAAAGTAAAATAAATAACACATCAAGTGAGATTCTGGGATCACTGATTTTGTCATATTCATCCCAGCCTACTCTTTGCCGGAAACACGTAACGATATATCCAGTGTCTGGGCTTTTCCCTAACAGCAAAGAGGTTAGAGATCATTCGTAGATGTCAACTCCTTTTTCCTAATTTTTGACAAGGGGATTGATGATGGTAATCTACTTACAAGATAATATGTTGGGAATACAAAAGTAGGAAAGTCATTTGAACTACAAAATGTTAGTCCAGTTGATGACGAGAAACCCAAGAAAAGGCGCTGTAGAAATACAAGAACAGATAATGCACTGTCACACGAATACAGCAGACCAAAAAATATTACCGAAAAACATTTGTGGCACAATAGTTTGGGATTACAAAGTTCTCTAAAATCTGGCCGCACCAGAAGTTTCTCTATGAATGTGGCTCTTACTGTATCTATGAAGATCTGGAAAGTACAACAACAAAAAATCCTGATTCCTGATACAACAGGTGTACAATGAATTATTGCAGTTGTAACAGTATCTAGGTGCAAGGTAAAATGATAATTAATACTGAACTATCTGAACACTTTAGATTTACTAATGAGCATCCCCATGAGAAATACCGCAGCTCTAAAAGGAGTTAATTTGCACAGCCCACCATGGAACATGAGCAATCAGCTTGTTGTAAGTGCATAGAAAGTCCCCCTTTCTACAATTATAGTTTATCATGCCTATCCTGAAGACAACATAAGGACACTGAGATCACTGCTCCAAAGAACTCTAGCATGCATTATGATGGTTTCCTTCAGTCAATACAAATGTGTTGTATGAGTTTTTTTTTAATATGTAATAATCTTCATCATAGCCAATGTTCATGGTTTTAACAGGAAAAATTTTTATCAAAATGTTTTCCATATTTTTTTGTTTTGCATTCAACTGGAACATTATGTTCAAAGATTTATTTGATTTATTTTATTAAAAAAGAGTTCAGATCATAAGAAGCATCGATAGGTGGCATTTCATTGTGCTCAATCACAAAGTCAAAGGGTCATGGACTATTCCTCTGCAGAACAGGTCAAATTCTGTCTAGAAATGCCATTTGGTAGTTTTATTTCCATCCTCAAGTTTGGAAGCTTTGTTTTTATTTCACTGCCAACCTTCTTGCCTTGCTGTTTTCATCTGCAAAAGGTTTATTGTTTCTTCTTTTTTCCACATTGGAATTCTTTCCACAGCCAGAGCTCAATTTCTCTTAGACCTGGTTCCAATTGTCTTACAAAGCGGACACTCTGACAATATTTCCTCCTGAATACTCAGGAGATTCTGGCCTGTCATCTCCTTCAGGGGTGGTTACTGGAGGTGTTGGGATGCTTATTATTGCTGTAGTCACATAAGGTTGTTCACAGTTTAGTTTAACACACTCTTCCATTTTGGCATTTAAACTGGATCGGCTGATGAGGAAAAAATAGATTTAAAATATAAGTTGTTTACTTAAGAAAATTCTTCCCTGCAACTGAGGAATGTATTTTATCAGTAACATTTCAAATACCTAATGACAGTCACCATGATTTTTAAAAAATGGAGCCCCAAACGTTAATATATGTTGAAGTGAACATCGGTCAGTTCATTAATATTAACTAAGTGTCTTTAATAGCCAGCTCAATTCGGCTCAGTCAGTGTTCATCAAAGTGTTTTCTACAAAAATGCAAGAAAGAGACTCAGGCCAGTTTTGGAAATCCAGGGTTAAGCAGCATAAAATTACTTTCTTTAAGACAGGACCTCTGAGAGCTTTGAGATGCTCCTATGAAAGGCATGTACCTCAATCACCTGTGGAATGTGTCTCAGTTCTTTTGACCACAGAATCATTTTACTATCTTGTCTCTTTGGGGAGAGATGATGCCCTTTAAGCTCTCAAGTTAGTGACAGCCAATTTTAAGAATCCTAGAATGTTAGACATTACCTATAATTCAAGATTTTCCCAAGTGGTGTTCTTGTGTGAGTTTTATCTCTATGTGGATAGAGGGAAAAGGAGAAAGGCACAAGAAGCGTATACATGGTATACTTAAATCTAATTATTTTCGTGGAAATCTTCCTTAAAATGTTTATGTCCTACAATTGTCTTTCTAAATGCTTCTCTGTTTTCTCCTTATTTTGTAATGCAGAGGTAGAACATTTAGAGACAGAAATCTTTCATTGTTCTAAAATTTAATATTCTGGTCCCAGAGACATCTGATTTATGTAAATCAACACAGCCTCAATTCAGAATCTCAAACAGGTTTTTCACAAAGATTGTTGAATGAGAACAAAGAAGCAGCACTGAATTAATGGATCGTTAATATAAAAACATAGCTATTTAATTTGAGCAAAATTATTTTGGCAGGAATTGATCATTTTAATGAGTTGCATAATTGAAATGGATTACTTTGTATTACACGTACATGTTTGTGGAAAAAACAAAAAGCGGATAAAGAGAAGCAAAGGAAAATACCATTAGAAAAATTTCACTTAAATTGTCCATAAACTAACCACAGGTGAACCATTTTAGCCTATCGCTTATCTTTTTTTGTGTGTGTGGGATTGATTTTTGTGTTTCTTGTGGCTCAAAATATCTTTATGATCAAATGTATATATTGATTCAAGAGATTTGTATAGGCATAGTTTTACTTTTCACTGTTATATTGAAGGTGTTGATTTATTTTTAGGTGCTGCTGAGTACTTTTCAATGATACCAATGTCAATTTAATTTGTCTTCTTTAGTAAGTGTTGCCCACATATCATTTAAGGCTATTTGCATTTACACAAGGGGCTCCTGAGTATAAAGGTGTCTGCTCAAATAAGAAAAAGTTGTGGAGTTAAAGAGGCAGAAGTACATGTGTGCGTGCCTGACCATTTTGCCTTCTTCCTTCTTTTCATACTGTACAGCTGCTGCTTTTGACTCAAATGAATATTATGGCATACTTGCTACGGTATTAGCTTGTCTCATACTAAACCCTAGGAACTAGGATTTAGATGCCACGGTGCTTCTCAAGTGTATTTGTTAAGAATAAATAAAAAAAAATTATTTGTCCACCCCCCCACTCCCACCCCACCCCCAAAATGCCAAATACACCAAGACAGCGACGTGCCTGCGGCTGGAGGTACGCTCTGGGAGCAAGCACAGGTGTGGGCGCCCACACAGATTAACCTCAGGTACCTGTTAGACAGCGGGGTTCTCTCCACGCATCTGATCTGGATCGTACTGAGTTCCTGCACACTGCCTCGGTGGCTTCCTGATACGTTGGCATTAGGGATGCGGAAGGTTTTTTTGTGTCGTCGCGAACAGCAAGTGCTGGTGACTCCTTGTGACGAGAGAGACGGGCTGTGACTTGAAGGACGGTTTCCAGTCGCAACTTCCATGCAGCTTTCTTCAAAGACTTGCTCATCCACAAACTCGTGATTCTGTTCCATAGTTGTGAGAACATGTGAAGAAGGCAACAAACACATTGTGACTTTAAGAAAGGAAATGAATGGCTTTATTTTTAAAACCCAAATATGCCCATACACTTAGACTATCCAATGGGCAACTAGCCACTTTCTTAAATGCTGGAATATCAAAGCCAGCTCACGCTGGCATTTGTGTAAAAATAACATGTCCCTTGTTAGTCTTTGAGATAGACAACTGCAGGCTGATTTGATATGTCTTTATGGACTAACTTTATCTTGAATATAACTTATTAATGTAAACATAATTTCTGGAAGTTCAGAGGCAAAGAAAAAAATGGTTGAAAATGCATATAAAACAGTATTCACAGTGAATGTGTAAATTCAAATTGACCTTTATTTTTTAAACAGTTTGGAATTATGTTAAAAAAAAACTGCTTTAATAGAATGTCCCAAATTAGATTGTCTGTTATACATTAGCAAATATTTTCACATGAGATTGAAACATTTTCTAATTAGAAAATGAGATACTTAAAACTTTCTTTCTCTCTCTTTCTTTCTTTCTTTCCTTCTTTCTTTCCTTCCTTTACCTTCCTTTCTTCCTTCCCTTCCCTTCCCTTCCTCCCTCCCTCCTTTCTTTCCTTTCTTTTCCTTCCTTCCTTCCTTTTCCCTCCCTCCTTTCTTTCTTTCTTTCTTTCTTTCTTTCTTTCTTTCTTTCTTTCTTTCTTTCTTTCTTTCTCTCTCTCTCTCTCTCTCTCTCTCTCTCTCTCTCTCTCTTCTATTTCTTCTCTTTCTTTTCTCTTTCTGAGAGAGAGTGCCAGCAGAGGAGAGGGGCAGAGTGAGAAGAAGGGAGAGAATCTTAAGCAGGCTCAACACTCACTGCAGAGCCCGACATGGGGTTCAACTCAGGCCTCAGTCTCATGACTCTGAGACCATGACTTGAACCAAAATCATGAGTCAGACTCTTAACCAACTGAGCCACCCAGGTGCCCCTATACTTTCTATCTCTTCAGCTGTTCCTTTAAAGTTCCCAATTATAGACAAATGACCTATTAGTTAAAATAAGTAAAATACTGCAAAATGTGCCATTTTATATTTGATCCAGAAAGGGTGAGCACCGGACTCTGAGGTCTCCTTTCTTACCTTTGTGATAGGTCACTGGCTGTACTCAGCACTGCCTGTATTTATAGTTCTTCTGATGCCAAACAGTGATGGGCATCGTTTTGCATACCACATTTTAAACAAAACACAGTGTAAATTTTGCGTCTACAATATTTAATAAAGAACTGCTTCCTAAAATGCCTATGTAAGAATTTTACCTCATAAATGTAAGGGAAAACATTTGGGTACGAACTGCTGGAGAATGACTTCAACTACTATTTTTTTTCTTTGTGTGGGTGGGAATAATCTTATAATGGAAGGCTTTGCACATGCCAAGTTCCACATAACTATCTCTCATCCTAAAATATTAGCGAAACGATTGAAGCAATTCACTGGCCAATAGCAAATAGGTTGTTTTAGTTCCGCATTTTGTTATTTCTTTGCTGAGAGAAGCATTCTGAAGTAAATGAAATCTATGATTCTAGTTTAAAGTCCAGAGAATAATATGACCAGATAAGATAGAATTTCCCATTAAGAAGTGAATTTCAATGTCAAATGTTATAGAAAAAATATAGTTCAAGACGCATTCACTATCTGTTTTCTTCTTTTACAATGCACAGTTCTCACACAAAATACAAACATATGATGCACGAGACTCTAATTTATCACATCAGTGATTGGAAGTGAAGAAGTCATTCTGTTGCTTGTTATTTTTGTAGGTAGCTCAATTTAAACTGTGTTAATTGGTATTAAATAATTTTTATTTGAAAGGTAAAATAGTAAAAATAAAAGGTAAGATAGTAAAAAATGAAAATAAAAGAGAAGAGCATGGGGATAAATAGATTTGATTATTAATGTTACCATTTACCTTTCAAAGAGCATCCTAAACGTTATAGACCATATCCTGTAAGTTATGAATCTTTAGTTAAAAATGCAAATAGAAGGGGTGCCCTGGTGGCTCGGTCGGTTGAGTGGCTGACTTCCTCTGAGATTGTGATCTCATGCTTCTTTGGATTCTCTGTCTTCCTCTTTCTCTGCCTCTTCCCTGCTCACTCGCTCTCTCTCTCTCAAAAGTAAACATTAAAAAATGCAAATATAATCATGTAACCACCCTGTTTAAAACCTTCAAATAATATTTCATTTATTATGAGATAAAGATCAAAATTCTTCACATGCCTCCAAAGCCTCCATTATCTAGATTTTCTCTGTCTCTGCTTGAGTCGCTGTATGCCCTGTCTTCTGAGCCCCCTCAAGTTCTTGCAGTTCCTCTTAGGCCAACTTCCAGGCTTCCCCGGGTGCCTACACCACCTCTCAGCTCCTTCATTTCTTTGCCTAACCAACTCTTAGGCATCCTGTGGGTCTCAATGCAAGTTCCTCCAGGAAGCCCCTAGTGACTCCACCCTCTCTGTGGCGCTGCACTGTGACCTCATTTTCCTCTGCAGCTCACGACCCTTCTCCAGTAACATCTGTGTTTTATCCCATATGCAGAAGCTTGGTGGGGGAAGAGGCCACACTTGACTTTTGGCTCACTGTCTGCCACGTAGTAGGCAAGCCACACAAATTTGTCGAATGACTGCGTAAGGAAGTGAATAAATGAATGGGGAATATGTTGGAAATGAGAATACAAGTATGTACCCCTGGGGACTGAGTGAGTAGACTTGATTCAAATATGGTGAAAGTTTTGTTTTGCTTTGTGGTCAAAGACTGTGACCCTTTTTGACAAGCCAGTTAGGGAAGAGTCCGTCTGCTAAAGTGGAGGTCTGACTGAAAGCTTCTATGTGGAGAAGTGCAGACTCAATCCTCAGTTCCAAGGGGCTTGCCAGCGATTAATGTGTCATTTTTCTTATGGGAACACATAGTTTTTATTATCCATCTTGTTTATTACAACCTTTAATGGAAAGAATGCTTATATTCAGTTACTAATCTTTTTTTTGTTGTTATTGCTATTGTTTTTTCCCTTTACCTAGATGTCAGGAACACAGGAACTACATTGTTTTTTGTTTAATTAACATTTTAATTATCTGAGGAAAAGTCATAATTTACAGGACCTGCAGTCAGGTGTTGGGAAACGACTTTCCATTGGCATTAAACTGATATTTCAGACTAGAGTTAAGATAATCACTGAAGGTAAAAACATTTTAAATAATTCTCTAAAATAGTTTTCAAGTGGAAATGTCACTATAGCCTTTCAAAGCAATTTCAAATATTGTGGGTTTTTTGTTTTTTTTTTTCATTTTTAGTCTATTTTCCAGTAATGTAGACAGTGAAATCATACTCGGAAGCACTCAGTATTCACCAAAGCAAATGGTATTATTACTGTCTCAGTACAGGGTGGACAGTCAGGCCTCTTCCTTACCGTGGTTTTTTCCAGGCAGTGAAGCAGGTGGTGGTGCTGGGTTTCAAAGCTGGAACCGGATTTACTCACGAAGGCCTGCTCATCCTCTGAGGACTGTGAACACACAGAAGACAGAAGTGCTTTCTGTTTCATTTGCAAACAATGAGAACCTCAGCTACACATTTCCACAGAGAGATCTAGCCTATTTCCTGAGATTAAATGGCAACAGTTTAATTTTTTTTTAAACGAAAAAGGGACAAACGTGCAGTTGCTTTTAATTTTGGTGATCAGCATTTATATTTCTGTGAAATTAGCGGGCTTTTAGACTTGCCTCCCTGAATTGAAAATTTAAATCGGTTTTGCCAATTCAACTACTGCTACCTTTGAAAGCCTGGGAGCTATTCTTTTTGGATAATAAATTTTAATCTAGTCCTTAGATAATTCTGAAATCATGATCATGCTCACCTACATAAAAGCTATTTTGATAGCAAGATGAGTGGAATCCTAAATATTAAAGGAAAATTTGAGGTAAAAGTAAAGTTTCTCTTGTATTTCCTGCCATGTGAGCTTTAGAACACTGAATGGTGTTTCCTCTCAATTAAGAAGCCAAACAAGACATCTTAACCCCACACAAACGAATTTTAAGGAGCATAAGTAATTTTGAAATAAAAATAGGTATTTGAATCGGTGAGAATTTTTGAACTTTCCCATGTTTCAATAAGATAGTGAGGAAATATTGCCCAATCATGAACGGGAGTCATGACTCACCGGCAATATTTCATAGCCCAGGTTCTAATCTGCTACATACAGCCAATGAGACTGTACAGAGGGCGAGGGTATTTAAAAATGACACTTTTGTTGTTTCAGTAGCCATTTTCATTACTGCCCACAATAAAATTATACGGTTAAATAGAACTAAATCAATATTACACTAATAAATCAAACATTAAAAAAAGTGAAATGCTTGACCGTACCTGCAGTTGATTACTGAGTAAGCCATTCCGTTTGCTCTGCATGTAAGCATTAGCACTTCCGCTTTTGGCTGCTCGGATCCTGGCGAGTCTGGCTTTCTATAAGCGCGAAGAGAAATAAATGTTCTGTACATAGTCATGAATTAGTTTCTTAAAACAGTGAAGGCACCCTTGTGTAATGCTCAAGTCAGCATACACATTTTTATAAGTATGCTAGCTTTTCACATATGATTATTGAAAATTAAATGTTCACCATTTGAGTACTTTTTTTCATGAACTTTTTCAATAAGAAGTTGAAGTTGGTGCATTTGGAGTTGGTGCATTTAAGCCTTGTAATGAAGTCTTTATAGTAAGATCAAGTTATTTCATTATAGTTTCTGTCAATTGTGTTAAGAGAAAAACGGCAGTAGTCCTTTATTTATATTTTCACTTATCCCAATCTGAATAACTTAACTTAATCAAATGAAGACAATACACTACCTTCCAAATCATTTTCATTTAAACTAATGTCTTTATAAATATTAGTAAATATATTCCAGGAACTAATTGCCTGCTTGCCTCCCTTTCTTTCTTTCTTCTACTTCCCTCCTTCTTTCCTTACTTTTTAAAGTTTTTCTTAAAAAAAGATTTTTTAAAAAATGTATTTTAAAAATACATATGTGGTTTGTATTAAATAATAAAGTAGTGTATGTGCATTCTCAAATACCAAAAAATATTTTTGCAATTATTTTGTTAAATTGAACAATGTAGACCCCATGCCGAATAATAAGGAGTCTCCAAAAAAAATCCTTAATTTATCCATTTTTTTTCTATTGACACTGGCCCATACCACAGCATGCTTATCTGATTTTTATTTCTCTCTGAAATTTGTTGAGATGAGAACATAGTGAGCCACTCTAAGGAGATTTGTAAACTTATTTTTTAACTTTAAAACATTTATGTATAGAGAACGTTCTCCAGTTTAGAGGGCTAAGGGTGGTTACTTCAATTGTTCACAGCTACAGTGAGATCACCAAAGTAATATTACTGAGCAAACTCACTGTTTAGCCAGATATCTGGTATTCCATTCTACTTTAGAACTGCTGTTTGTGTATGGAATGAGTCATGGAATGAGTCTGGTTTTCACTTCCTGGAGGGCATTTTTTGGTGAACATTCTGTTTGTAAGATGTGTATCTAGCAAGTGTATATAAGAAAGCCTGGGATGGCGTCTTTAAGTTCTTATAAAATTACCCCATAAAGCCTTCTTCTTTTTTCCTTTCCAAACAACCCAGATAAATACAATCCGTAGTCTTTAGCCCTGGGATGTTTTTTTTTAAATAAAAATTTAAAAATTATCTACCGCTTTCAAAATGATAAATGAATACATACATATGATGAAAATTTTAACACAAAAGTGCATCAAAAGCAAGTAAGTCTCTTTGGACCTGGAGCTACCGTACTCCTACACTTCAGAGGCAACCACTGGTAATATTTCTAGAGAGTCTTGCCAGGGATTTTCTAGGCATATAAAAGCAAGTGTGTGTGTGTATATATATATATTCATATATTTATACACACATATTTTTATTCATTTGGGACAATCTGCTTCACACTCCTTTGCACTCAGCAGTTTCCATTTAATAGATTGGAACTCCTTCCATATCTACATATATAGATCCACCTCATTCATTATAAATATATAATATACCAGTGAATAAAGCATCATTTATTTAACCAGCCAACGACCATTAATTTTTTAAAGCATCTTTTGCCACTTGAACATCATGATGTACTTTTCTGCAAGACAGTTTCTAGAAGCAGAAGTATTCCTAGATCAAAGGGTGTCTGTGCGTGTTTTATCACACTTCCGTCCAAAGTTGTACCAAGATGCCCTTTCACTCACAGCATTTGAGAGTAGCACTGAGACATCCGAAGTTCTCAAAATAGCATTAAGATATCATCTGGCTTCAACTCCACCCCTTCTCTCTTCATCCGTGAATTTATTCTTCCTGTTTGCTGACTCCAAGTTAAAATAATACTTTGTACAAAGATCATATGGATAAGTGATGGGAAAAATAGACAAAACTCACTCTTTGTTAGCAGTATACCGTTGAGATCACTCAAAGCCCTGAGACAATACTAGAGAATGAAGTTGGAAGGTAGGAAATTTTTAACTTCAAAAGCTGTGCTGCCCAGACAGGATTTCAGGCCAGACTTGATAAAACAATGGGAAATGACAAGCACATTTGGAAGTGACTTTGAATTGACGTAGTAATTCGGAAATAAGTAATTTAAATATACATTTGGTTTCCAGAAATGGATTATTGTGGAAATTTAAGTCTTAAAATCTCATTGGTCTCCTGAAACAGTTGATGCCTGTTTTTGGTCTCTCTCTCCCCCTACCTTTCCTCTCTCCCTCGTCTCTCCCCCCTTCCTCCTTCCCTCCCTCCCTTCTTTCTTCCTTCCTTGGGCATTTGCTGTATGCAATTACACTGCCTATATCATGGTCCCTAGTCTCATGTATGTTATTCTCCAAGCATTCCGCAGCAGTATTAGAACATTTTTTTTTTTCACAAATGAGATATTTATTTACATTAACCCAAAACACTGTCCAGCAATGGAAAACGACACTTATTGTCCACACTGGAAAGCTACATATGGTGGCAACCACTACTACAGCAGTAGTTCTAAGCTTGGGGGGAAAATAAGCAGTTGTTGTAGACACAGAAAGGCCATTTTGCTAAGCCACGTACTTTGTTAGAAAAAAAAACTCTAATCTCAAATTTCAATCACGACTTTTCTTCCATTTTACAACAATACTATATAAGTTAATTGGTTTAATTGGTCTTGTGGAGCATCACACCAAATGCCTGTTGAACAATGCCAGTTTTTATGACCTGTGATTACATCTTTGCTTTCAGTAGGTAATTGAGGAAATTTCTTTTATGAAGATATTTTAGAAAATCACTTTACTTCTGACCCACTCAGTATGACGGTCTTGGCAACTGTGGCTTTGTAGATGAGAGATTAAAAGAAAACCACCAGCTACTAGGAGGAAATGTATTCCTTGCAGCCCCCACCCCTATTTTGTAGGAAATACAACTTCTTGGCATGGCCAAGTACCAGCAAATATTATGGAGTGAAAGTAAGGTCTCACTAAATAGCCTATTTGGAAAATAGGAGGCTTTCAGATTTTTAATTAAACAAAAAGGCTTGTATTGTCTGTGCAAAAAAATAAAAAGCATAGCTTTGAAGTTATTTTCAAATTCTTTAGAAACACCGATGGTGTTGGTAGAAATAAATTGTCTCATAAGCACATTTTCCCCCATGCGTCTCAATTCTTTATAAATTCAGTTTTCTTCTAAATTCTCTAAATTCAGCAGGATTTCTCAAAGTTGGGGTCCAAAGAACCAGTAAGTATTATAGGTAAAATCCAAACCAACGAAATGAAACAAACAAACAAACAACAGGTACTGTGCTCAAGAGAAGTTTGGGAAATGCTGAGAGGTCAAACAGATTTCTTTGCTGGTGGATTCCTTACAACATACCATATTATGGATGTTCACTATGAAGACAAAAGGATATAATTTTTCTCAGACTAGTTTGACATGGAACCTTTTTATTGTACAGTATTCAGAGGCTAGTATGCAGTGGTTTTCAGCAAGTGGATTGTTTTATGATTGAACCAAATGACATTATATAAACTTTACAATGTATTCTCTGGAACAGACACAGGGGACCCAGTCAGACACGGTATAAGCCAAAAGCCACAGAGATAGCAATTTTCTTAAACGTGATCTATCTTCTAAATGAAGTAGGAGGTAGATTGTGAGGATTTATTGGACAACGTTGTTGCCAAATCACAAAATGTTTTCATTACTTTTGAAAAATAAACGTATTTTAGGTAGCTTTACAAGTGAGGTTGAGAAGGTCTTTCTCCTTTGTAATGTGAGACAATTCCTTACTCTTCAAACACCAGCCCACATACTTCATGTACCATTTATTCTGGAAATTTGACTTAGACTTGTTTCTTTCATTTAAGGTTTATTCAAATGCCTCATGTGGAGGTAGCAAGTAAGCTCTATCAGCATTTACAAATTTAAGGAATTTATTGGAATCTTTCCATTTGTTAAGATAAATAGCTCCCCTAGAAATCAGACAAGTTAATGCCAAATATTAATAAAAAGAAAAAGGGGGAAGAAATCAGTGGAAGATAGTGCAAATTTGTCAGCTCTAGAGCTTGGTTAATCCTGGTGATGGCAGGTCTGGGCAGAAACAGTGCCAGCATTTGGGTCAGTGGAAGGGACCCTGAAAGAAAGGGTCGGTGAAAGAGAGGGCCACGAGAATTCTCCAGGTGGGAAGAGGTAAGAACTGAGAGAAGATTGTAGGTCACCAGAGACAAAAATCATGCTTCCCATATTGTTTTCAACTGGTCCTAGGAATGTCCACCCAACCTTTGGAATGGAGGACACTGTCAAGGTGAACAAGACTCCACTCTTCATTCTTTCACTCATTTCACAAATTATTAAGTGCCTATTTTATGCTGAGCACTGCACTTAAAACAATGGAGGAGAGGGAGCATATGTATAATACATGATAATAGAGGATGCATGATATTGTAGGAGGAGGGAAGCTGGAGCAAGTAATGGCGTCCACGTCATTGAGGGAAATCTTCATAAAATGGGTAATACTTGAGCTGAGTACGGCACCCTCAGTAGGAGTTTGCCAGGTGGTTATATTTGGTGGTATGAGGATGGAACAGAGACTTAAGAGCGGAAGTAGGTAATTCAGTAAGGCTGAAACACAGAGTGGATATCATGATGTATACAACCTTCAGATTCTTTCATGTGTTGATAATGGGGGTTCTTAAGCTATAGACAAACATCTAGTTATCCACAGAGATGGCCTTAGTGATACTTTTTTTTTGTTTTTGTTTTATTTATTTTTGAGAGAGTGATAGAGACAGCATGAGCGGGGGAGGGTCAGAGAGAGAGGGAGACACAGAATCTGAAAAAGGCTCCAGGCTCTGAGCTAGCTGTTAGCACAGAGCCTGACGTGGGGCTCGAACCCACAAACTGTGAGATCATGACCTGAGCCGAAGTCGGATGCTTAACCAACGGAGCCACCCAGGCACCCTGTGATACTTTTTAATATTGGGTAATCTAAGAGAGATCATACTCAGGTTCTAGAAAGCTGTTATTTTAATTATTCTAAAATTCTATAAAAATTATTTGATTTGGACATTAATTAATGTACTAGGCAATGGTTCTCAAAGTACAGTTTCCAGACCAGCAGTATCACCATCGCTTGGGAACTTGATAGAAGTGCAAATTTTCTTCCTGTAATCCCACAGTACTGAATCAAATGCTACAGGGGTAGGTCTAGCAGTCTATATTTTAAAAAGCTCTTCAGATAATTCCAATGAATCTAATGTTTGACAACCACCAGAGTAAAGTATGATAAAAGACTGAGTATTGGTAACTTCTTTCTGTATCAATGTCAACATTTTTATGTGGCAAGCAAAAATTTACTTACATTGTCCCTTGGCTGTACATTGGCTCACTGATCCAAAACTTCTCACTGTATTTAGAATTATCTATAGAAAATCCCTAAAATACATAACTCTATTAATGGCAGAATTTCGTTGTCTTAGACTGCAATCGGTAGGTGTGTATGCATATGAAAGTCATCTGTAAAATGGAAATAATAACATTTCTTGTGTGAGCTGATTGTGAAAAAGAAAATAACAGATATAAAGCCACCTGGGATATACTAGAAACTGTAGAGAGGGTTGTTGTTTTTGCTATTAGCACTATTAAATTATAATTATAATTATGATTACTATTATACATGAAAATTACTTACAATTAGCCTTGTAATCACACCTTGATTGACTGGTGTGATTTGTATCTTAAAGCAAGGTAGGCCCTCAACTTCAAAATATCAACCCTACTATCTGTCATCGTATCAATTTAGCTTTATTTTGGCAACTGTTTTCTTTAAAAAAATTTTTTATGTATATTTATTTTGAGAGAGAGAGATCAAAAGAGCTCATGCAAGTGAGAGCAGGGGAGGGGCAGAGAGAGAGGAAGAGAGAAAATCTTAAGCAGTTTCCACGTCGTCAGTGCAGAGGGCTCGGACTCACATCTCATGAACCATGAGATCATGATCTGAGTGGAAATCAAGAGTCTGCCGCTTAGCTGACTGAGCCACCCAGGTGTCCCAGCAAATATATTCTAATCAATAAATACTATTGAATAACTCAAATACTATTGAATAAATACATCTACTAAAATACAGTTTCTTTTTAAAAAAAGTTTTTTACATTTATTTATTTTTGAGAGACAGTAAGACAGAGCATGTGTGGGGGAGGGGCAGAGAGAAAAGGAGACACAGAATCCAAAAGAGACTCCAGGCTCGGAGCAAGCATTCAGCACAGAGCCTGACACGGGGCTCGAACCCATGAACCGTGAGATCATGACCTGAGCCGAAGTGGAGGCTCAACCGACTGAGCCATTCAGATGCCCCTAAGATACAATTTCTAATGGTAGGGGTGAAAGGAGACTTGTTCCAGTTTAAGTCTATATTCACCCACAGGTCAGTGTTTAGTTAAGAAATGATCAAGGATGGGGTGCTTGGGTGGCTCAGTCGGTTAAGTGGCTGACTCTTGATTTTGGCTCAGATCACGATCTCATTGTTCATAAGTTAGAGCCCTGAGCTGGGCTCCTTGCTGACAGGGCAGAACCTGCTTGGGATTCTCTCTCTCCCCGTGTTTCTTTGCTCCCCTCCTCTCAAAATAAATAAACTTAAAAAATAAAAAATGATCAGTGGTGGCTAGAAATGTGCATTCCTTTTAAGAGTGCGGGCAGGTAGTGAAAGCAGGAAGAGTACTTGCTGGGAGAAGAGCCTAGAAGAAGGAAAGCATCCCTGAGTGCTGAGGGGAATGTTCTCAAATGTATAAATTGTTTTAATGTTTATTTATTTTTGAGAGAGAGAGAGACAAAATGAGAGCAAGGGAGGGGCTGAGAGAGACACACACACAGAGAATCTGAAGGAGGCTTCAGGCTCTGAGCTCTTTGCACAGAGTCTGATGCGGGGTTTGAACTCATGAATCATGAGATCATGACCTGAGCTGAAGTTCAATGCCTAACTGACTGAGACACCCAGGCACCCCTTAAATACATATTGTATATATTTCACACTTTTGCTTGAGTTTGGAACTGAAAATAGGACCAAACACTGAAAACCATGGTCTAAAAAAGTGTTGTGTAATATTCCTTATTATTCAGCTTGACTGATGTTTTTACTAAACTGACTGTTTGCTGGACTGAATTAGCTAATTTTTGATAACTTTGTATTTGTCAAATCACCTAGTTCCAGATAAACCTAAAATGCCTTAACCTGAGGAATAAATTCTAAATTCATTTATGCAAAAAGGCTTCTAAATTATTCTAAGATTCTCTTTACTGATTTGATTGTTGCAGATGACAAAGTTTGAAGAAAATACAGATATTTTGGTGTTCAATTTATTAGAAAGTCAGATTTGTACTTCCTACATTTTCCTTATAGGTAGTTTTTCTTTCCCCTCCCCCACTGGGAACATGAGTTATAGGTAGCTCTTATGCTCTTTTTTTTTTTTTTTTTTAATGTTTTTATTTCTAGGAGAGAGAGAGACAGCATGAGCAGGGGAGGGTCAGAGAGAGAGAGAGTCACAGACTGAAACAGGCTCCAGGCTCTGAGCTGGCAATCAGCACAGAGCCTGACGCGGGGCTCGAACCCACGAACCGCGAGATCATGACCTAAGCGAAAGTCGGACGCTTAACCGACTAAGCCACCCAGGCGCCCCGCTCTTATGCTCTTATATCAAAGAAGGATTTCTAGAATGGAGATGGATGGGTCCTGGGGATCTAAGATTTTTGTTATTTTAAACAATGCACATGTGTGCCCAGTTAGAAGGATTGTGATGCGTGGGCAGAGCCACAGTTGTGAGTTGGCCCCTGGGGGAGGGGCCAACTGTGGCCAAAATTTCTCCATCTCTGCTTGCCAAAGATATGCCCTATGTGAGACTATAAAACTGCTCCGAGGGTACATTTTGCTAGCCTCTGTTTATTGAATTATCAGTTCCAATATTCATATTAATTGGACTACTCTATTTTCCACAATAATTAAGGGCTAGGTACATGTCCAAAAATGGGGGAATCTGCAAAACAAAAAAGGACAAAGCTGACAAAATGACTCTTTGCAAAAGGCAGAGGATCTGTGATGGTAGATGCTCTGTGACCATACTGATTACTGGTTTCCCTGAACTTTCCTGAGAGTTAGTTTGTGAGATTTTATACTCAACTAAAAGACCAACATCATTCAAAAGCATAATTAAAATCCTGTTCTGGAATTAGCTACAAAGTTAGTTATAAAGCACACCAAAATTACCGGCATTGTGGATCCACTTTAGTCATGGCTATGAATAGTTTTTGGATATTAAAAAACAATCTATCCATAAAGCACAATGATGGAGTATCCATGAGGAATACTGGAAATCTAGCACCAAGGTCCTGAAGAAACTATACAAGAGATTTCCAAAATTATTTCTAAGCAGCTAGAGCCCTGACTCTAAAGGTGACTATTTTGACAAAAATTGTGGAATGGCTAAACTAACATTTAGTGCTAACATTTAGTCAGGTTTTCTGAGAGGCAGTCTACCATAGTGTTTAAGTGTATAAACCTGGGTGCCAGGTTGGCTTAGATTGAACGATGTTCTTATAATTTATTGAATATGTGACCTTAGAATTTCTCAATTTCTGGGTACCTTAGATCCTTATCTAGAAAATAGGAATAATAATGATGACTCACTCCTAGACTCATGAAGATAATATGAATTAGTTTTAAAAAAACACCAAACCAGTACTTGGCACATAGTAAAACCAGCAATAAATGTTAAATATTGTTAGTATTATGATATACTTATATAGACTTATATAAATTTGTGAGGTATGTATGTTTTCCCCATCTGACAGTTGAATATACATCCTGCTAACTCTTAGAGGGATTAATAACTGGCACAAAGTTCAGAGAAACAGTAAACTGCTGGGCCAGGAATAAAACTCAGCTATTAATGATCATATTTCTCCTACTTCCTGGGTCAACTATTTAAAATATCTGAGACATATCTTAGTTCCTTTTAATAGTCCTTGCTTACTGGAACCAGCTTGACCCCTGATGGACAGGGATGGAATGAATCAGATTTAGAAATCTGATTCTGATTAAATTTGCCAAGAATCTATCTTTGATTTTACTACTATCATTAGTGCTGTTTACTAGATAATTCTTTCTCTCTGCCTCTGATTACACAGTAGGATTATATTTCCCTGCCCACTTCGAAGTTACACTCAGCTATGTGACTTACTTTGGCTAGTGCAATAGAAATGGAAGTGACCTGGCCCACGTCCAGGAGGAGGTTTTAGGAGTCAGTGTGATTCATCACGTCCTGTTACCCCTGTTTGAATGATTGCAGAATACTTTGTTAAGATGGAGTTTCTATCACTGGACCAGTAAGGGACCTGAAGCATGACTGAGAAATATTCCTTGCTGTTTTAAGCCACTGAGATATTAAGGTTCCTTTCTTTACTGTAGTATAACCTAGCCTGTGCTGATGATGCAACTATCCACCGAATATGGAACACTGAATAGCCAGTAAGGGATTTTTAAAGCTCACTATAAAAAAGGGAAGATGCTAAATCATGGTTTCCCAGAGCTGAATACACACCTTCTGTGCTCTCCGTTTGTCTGCTCGTTGATTTTGGTGGTAGATCCGACTGAAGTTAGATACGATCACTGGAACAGGCAGAGCAATGACCAAGACCCCACTCAGCGAACAGATGGAACCAAATATCTTCCCTGCTATGGTTTTTGGTACCATGTCACCATACCTGGTTAGAGAAAAAAACATATGGTTTTAAGTCACAGACATTTATTTTCACCTGCTACAAAGAGCTTTTTACTCGAAGTCAAATAATTTTTTGGACCAATCCATCTCTACTTCATGACTACCATATACATGGATTAAGACATTAATAAACCAGAAATTATGAATATCTGAATAGGAAAAAATATTTTTCAATATTGCAGAAATTGGTTCCAATAGTTTGATATCTCTTTGATTGGAAAATGTTTTAAGCCAGATGATGTAATGATAGCTCTTTAGTTGCCCTTTATATAATATGGCAAAGTTCTTTGCATTTATTTATAGTTATCCTGAATTTCATAGTCAGGATAACATCTCTTTCCACATAATTTTTTCAGCATTAGATTAGTTATGAAGTTTAAGTAGAAAAAGTGGTATATCACATTCCTTTTATCAGATATAATCACTTTAAAAAAAAAAGCTTTCCAAGGTCTCATTAACCTTCACTTGTTAAATCCAATGGCCATTTCTCCATGATGATCTTATTCAATCTCTCATTTTGTTCTTGATTAGTTTTCTCTCTTCTTGGAACACTTTCCGTTGGTTTCAGTATTGGAAAATTCCCTTCGTGGTCCTCCTACCTCATTGGCTGCTCCTCCATCTTATTTTCTGGCTCACCCCCCTCCCCATCCCTTATCTGATTTTTAAATCTTGGAGTAATTTAGCTCTCAGGCTCTTTCTGTCTCCATATAAACCCTTTCCTATGTGATTTCATCCACTCTCATAGCTTGAAGTTATCTATATGTTGCTGATACCCTAATTTATATTGACAGCCCTGATGTCTACCTAGAAAATCAGACTCATAGCTTCAGTGGTCTAGTCTGATTTTTCCTACACCTGGATTTTTAAGAACCAATTAGAAGCCAATTAAGACAAATTAGCCAATAAAGAACGCTATGTCCCTAGCTTCGTCTGCCACCCTCAAATCCATTCCTCCCACAGTCTATCACCTCCAATTATGTGGAATGGCAAACCACTCAATTGCTCACATCAAAATTGAAAGAGTCACCTCAGTCCTCAGTCATGCATCTCATTTTTAAGCTAGTCTTGTTGTCTTTGAATTATGTCCTATTATGGTCTCTTTCCTCAACCTCCATATTACAACAACCCAAGCAATCACCATCTCTTGCCAGAGCCATGGATAGATATAGCTTCTTACCCAAACTCTCTCTTCCGTATTTATCACGTTACAATTCATGCCAACATAGCAGTAGGAGTTATGGTTTTAGAATAGAGATTGCCCCGGCGCTACTTTGCTTAAACCTTCCAATAGACTTGGAACTAAAATAAATCCAAACTCTTCAGTTTTATCTCTAAAGGGCCTATATCATTTAATTACTGCCTACAATTCATACCACCTTGCACCAAGTCCACTGTCTTGCAGCCAGGCTGGCCATCTGGCTTTTTGTCCACAATGTGCAGCCCACAGATCATCATTATTCAGGTTGAGACTTAAATGTCTCCATTCCAGAAGTTATTTTCTGGCCATCTTATCCATAGTGGTCTTATTCTCTCCCCTAAACATTCTCTTGAACATTTTCTCATTTAATGACCTTCACAGTACTATTAACACATGATATTTTATAACTTATTAACATATTTATTTTTTGACCACCCACCTGCCCTGCTGACATTAGAACATAACCTTGACAAAGCAGGATCTGCTTTATTTAGTCTCACTAGCAGAAAGCAGGCACTTAATAATAGTCAAAGAATCCATTTTCTCTACCTTGCTGATACAGAGTTCTAAGAATTCATTTCTGGAGAGGGGGCAAGAAGGAGGTCTTTTGATTATATTATTGCAGAAGTTGCCCAGCTGTGCCTACAGAGTCCCAACTACTTCATGTTCACTTTGGGGGTCTGGTGTGCTCAGCACTCTGAGAGGAGCTTAGGTACTGGAATCCAGACTCAAGGAGGTTTAGGAGGACTTGGAGATGCATTACATCTTGAAGGGTAGCCCAGGAAATGATAACTCTAATTGTGTTTTGTGGGAAAATATTTGTATGTCATTATGGGAAAGGGAAGTTGCAGAGGAATTGGCCCAGGAAAGGCTGGTGAGAGTGACAACATATTCAGTGACCCCCTTTCCAGGCTCTGGTCCCCTGTTTTGAAGGCCCAGTTACTCATTCTTGTCAGTGTTTGTGGGTGATCAGCAGTTGAGCTAATTAACTGTAACTAAAATTCCCACAGGGTTTTGGCATTAGAATGGCAGGATTAATTTATAGTGAAACAAACAAACAGACAGACAAAGAATAGAAAAACCCAGGGACCGGAATGCTGTGTCCATATGAAACAGAGTCTCTTTCTGTAGTCCATCAGGGAAGTTAAATTATAATCTGAAGTTTATGTTAGTAAGGAAACAGTCACACATACAAGAAAGTATAAGGTGAGTGATAAAGTCTTGAGGACTTGTGTCCTGTAGGGATCTGTCAGTGGAGTTGGAAGATCAACTTTTTATACAATGCTGTGTGCTCATGAGCCAACTTCTATGTTTGCCACAGTTCACATTGAGTGCCCAGCCATATTTTATAGACATCTTTTTTTCCTCCTTGCACTGATTGTACAGTAGGTCCTGGAGAAGTCTAAAACACACAAGCTGCTTTGAAAAAAAAGAAAAAAAGGAGGGGGTTGATTTTAATGTCTGCCAATCAGGATCTAGAAAGTGTTTCTAAAAGGAAAATAAATAAAACTCAACTATGTTTGTTGTGGCCAGAATAGACAAGCATTGAGTCCATGCAATTAAAATAAACCTTGGAAGATATAAATACATAAAATAAAATAAATAAAATAGCTAAATGACTCCAGAATAAAGCTTTTCCTGTCTTTCTCTAAGAGATTTTTAAAAATTAGTATTTATCAGCTACTTTCTGTATCCTAGGCTCACTATACCGTAGAGTAGACAAGACTAGCACTCTTGTAATTATTAGAGAAAATTAAGGGCTAAACTGTGTGGTATGGACCCGAAGTTCAGTAAGACTTTAAGAAGACAGAAGGCTGGTAAGTTCAAGTAGCAGGCTGTGGTGGTGGTAGGGTTGCAGGTTAATCATACGTTCAGAAAGGCCTTACCTCGAAGAAGAAAGGAGAACACAGGCTCTGAGGGATTCAGTCAAAGGAATTCTGAGCCAATTGATAAAGCAGGTTTTCCTGGGAAAGCAATTTTTGATAAGGTGCCCAGGATTCAACTAGAGAAATAATCACTGCAAATCCTTTTTGAATATAAACAGAGATTATAATATAAATAAATACATAAAGCAGAAAGTGAACTTGGTAGTCAGAGGGGAAAAATGGGCAAAGTGAAATTTCTTGTACATTTCAAAACAAAAGGGTAGAAAGTAAAGATATGTGCCAGCTGGCTGAAAGACAGAAAATTCAGTGTAGAAGGATCCATAAGGGAAAAGAGATAACAGATAGAACAGAGGTGCTTAATGTCATGACACTGTGCCAATCTGCGTCAAATTCAATTATATTTATTATTTACCTCTACCATATTTGTTTACAATCCAAAGTTTCTTCACAATCAAAAAGGCAAAGGTGACCTTTGAGGTGACTGGCCAGGACTGCAGCGATCATGATGGGAACCAAAGGGACGACAAAGTGCTCATTGGAGGGGCCATCTTCTTCCATCTCTTTACTCTTGGGTCAGAGGACAGATCTTTCTCAAAATACAGGAAAGATCCCAAAACTACGCTGGGCCCCAAAACTCCGCAGAGGGAGGTGGGAGGAGGGCAAGGGAGCAGAGCGGGCAGGGTGCTGCTGGGGAGGGGCGTGGAGGAGGTGCCAGCCGCCTGTAATTGCTTGCTAGGACACCCTCCCGGCTGATTTCCCAAGAAGCACCTGCTGTCTCCTTCCACACTCCCCTTGAACTGTATCTATTCCCCTTTCTGCTCTTCTTCCTCTTCACCACTTCTCTTCAAGATTGGACTGCTGTTGATATTTGCAATATTTTAAGCATATTTCACCTGTTTGAATATGCTGGAGAATCATGACAAACCACAGTGTGATTTGTATCTATTCTTACATTGTCCATTGTGTTTCTCTTCTCACTTAGGATAACCTTGAGAATGGAAGTTTTATCTGCAAACTTATAATTGGGCACAGAATCTACTGGGGATAGGAAATAGCTTTCTGGCAAAATCATCTGCTTTTCTTTGTTTAACAAAAGATCTTTTAACTAGTATTCAAACTTGTAGTAAGAAGCAAAATAGCATTATACACCTCACGAATCATACCTCAACCTCAGTGGAGGAAAGGCTTAGAATAGAAAGCTTCATAATGAGAGGTGACACTCTAGCTAACTGATCATGTAGTTTAAGTATTGCCTACAATACTGCCATCTTTTAATGTCTATTTCCTTCCAAGGCAACTTGTTTAGTGGTTGGTATTTTATTCTTTTTATTCCATATAAAATCATGCCTCATTTTTCCTGACTCCCTACTCTTAAATTTATGCTAAGCCCAGCAATATTATATATTCTAGTCTTTCTGTTTTTCTTCAGATTTTAGTATTATGTCTCCAGTCTTCAAAAATCCATTTCCCCAAGAAGATTTGCACTAAAACATTATATAGATGTGGTTTTGTTTTCATAGACACGTTTTTCTATATTTAAATAATATTTTATTTAAAAAAATATAAGGGATTCTAAGGTCTACTAAGATAAATGTGGAATTCCTAAAAGAAGAAAACAGGGGAGAGGATAGCATAATAGAAAAGAATCACTCTCCAAAAGTTTTGCATAATAAAAACAAGCAGACTTGATTCTGTTCATTGAAAGGAAGCTTTCCCCATCTTTCCACTCTCTTCCGCTTTTCACTTCCTCCAACTTTTTCCTCCATTTCCAGTTTAGAGCCAGTCCTGCTTCATTTTGCTTTTTATTTCATCCTGTACATCTGCGAAACCTGATATTTATTGCTCTTTCCCCTCCTCATAGAAGTTACAAAGGTACAACATACAGTTGTTATTCACATAAAAATATTAACTCTAAATTTGTACCTACTGTCCCAAATATTTGATTAAAATTACACCTTTTGTCATGTGTTAAAGGCCATATTGAATGGAAGACCAATTCCCCAGAAGAGATTCAGTTATCAGTTTTTAAACCTTTTACTCTCAAATATCATTGAAACGTTTCTGCCAAGTTCTCAAATTGTGGCATGGACTCAGTGATAGAGAAGTAGCTAAATCTGGTTAACTCAGACAAACAAGTAGAATGCATGTATCTTCCATCCATCCATCCATCCATCCACCATGAATATTTAAACATAATATATTACAAAGCACATTTTATTAATGTCCACTCATTCTTGCCATTTTTGGCACTTGTCCAGAAATCCTAGGACTAAAGTGTACTTGTCTTTAGATCTCAAATGGAGAAATATTTCCTGGAATTTTCTTATGCAGTGTTCAAACCCAATACTGTTAGCTTCCTAGTCCTATTCATATAGTTTCTATTTTTTTCTTCTCTTTTTATTTGAAGAGTATAAATGTAGGCTCATTTTATAAAAGAGAAATGTTATATAAGCAAACCTCCCCAGCTAAGGAATGACTTTTCATCTGTTAAGCTATTTCCCATGGATACTAAGAAAGAAAACAAAAGCTGTGTATTTTATAAACACTCATGAAGGTAGGAAAGATCTTCAAATAACAGGAAGGAAATACTTATTTAAATATAAGCCTCAATGCTTATTGTAACTCAATCTCTCACTCTCCCTTTTTCTTTTTCACAGTGAAAACGTCTTAAATTGCTAGGTAGAAGGACTCGAGTGAATGCATCTTATGCAGCTGCACAGAACTCCGGGAGCACCGTGTACATTGTGTCGGGCAGGTGCTGGTTCAATAAAGCTGCACTCCAACTACTACGTTAGGGGAAAAAAATCCCACAACTTCATAGGGGACATGAATCTGTATTTGGAAATGGAAATATATGTAAAATAGGTATCTGCTATGCTATGTCTGAATGTGTCTACACCAAAGTCAGACCTTTAGATCCTAATGCTTAATATGTTAGTATTAGGAGGTGGGTGTTTGGGGGAAGTGATTAGATCATGAGAGCAGAGCCCAAACAAATGGCCTTCTTATAAAAAGAGGCCCAACAGAGCTCCCTAGCTCCCTTTGCCATGTGAGTTCACTGCAAGAAGGGCAGTCTATGAACTGGAAACGACACCTCACCACCACACTGAATATGTTGGTGACATGATCTTGAACCTCTCAGCCTCCAGAGCTGTGAGTAATACATTTTTGTTCTTTATAAATTACCAAGTCTGTGGTATTTTGTTATAGCAGCCTGAATGTACTAAGATAGCATCCCTCAGAAATTAGGTGAAAGTGGTATGTACGCTAATAGCCTGGTAAAAGCTCTGAACTGTGTGTGTGTGTGTGCATTTTACTTACTGATTTTGTGTGTGAATTTTCTCCTAGACATGACCACCAGTCAGAGAAGTCTGTGAAATAATTTCTTCTGACCGGAAAGCTGGATCACTTCTCAACCAATAAGACCTTTAGGGTCTCGGTGACTCGTTATTTATGGATTTTCTGATATCAGTTTGGCATCCTAGAAGAATCATAGTTCAATGGCTAATTTTTTTTTTTATATTCTTATTTATTTCTAGGATAGAGAGAGCGTGAACAGGGGAGGGTCAGAGAGAGAGGGAGATACAGACTCTGAAACAGGCTCCAGGCTCTGAGCTGGCAGTCAGCACAGAGCCCGACGCGGGGCTCGAACCCACAAACCGCGAGATCATGACCTAAGCGAAAGTCGGACGCTTAACCGACTAAGCCACCCAGGCGCCCCTCAATGGCTAATTTTTATACTAGCTGCAATGTTTGCAAATAGCAAATGACTTCTCT
This sequence comes from Hyaena hyaena, assembly GCF_003009895.1. Lineage (NCBI taxonomy): Eukaryota > Metazoa > Chordata > Mammalia > Carnivora > Hyaenidae > Hyaena > Hyaena hyaena. The sequence goes on along the minus strand of NW_024081139.1, from coordinate 1,290,071 downwards.
TTAAGTGTTGTTCTATAATGCCTGCTTGTGGTATGCAAATTGTTTGCCAGGGAGGCCCTAATATTACTTTAACAATAGACATTCTCTTTGACATTTTAAAATCAATGTTTGCCTAAAAAGCTTCTTTGATTTTGTCTCCACCTCTCTTGCCTGTAGGATTAATCGTACACTATCCTAGCTGCATTGAAAGCTTGAGAAGCTTTTGGATTATTTCACGTATCTAGTTATTTAAGATATTCTGTGTTCTCTCTTGTTTCTTTAAGTCCAAGCCATTGAACTATTCTTTTGAAAATGTATGTTTTCTTTTTGCTTTTCTTATTGTTCAAAACATTAGTAATTTTAGCATCTACTAAAACTGGAGGGCAGCTAGGAGATCCCTCACCTTAATTAGAGGTTCTTAACCAGGAATCGATGGACTCTTAAGGAATTCACGGATGAAATTCAAGTGGATTAGAGAACTCCATGACAGTGTGTCTTCATAGGCATTTTCTTAAAAGTTTTCAGAGCTTTTATTAAATTATCAAAAGCTTATGGCTCAACTAATGTTAAACACTTTGGTTTGACCATGTAAGGGCATATCAGCCAATGTCCTATATCGTTGATATAAATGTTTGAACACATAGGGCACAGAGGAAATGCTGTAAAAATATTATTTTACAACTGCAGAAATCCCAAATACCCACTAGAGGGCATAAAAGCCTAAATGAAAGTTTGGAAGCCAACCAGGATCTTTTTTGGTTTTCCTAAGCTGAGAGAAAAGTATTTCCAGTAAATTGCCTGTACCAATTCCTTATCTTTGCCTACACACATCTAATATTTAGGATATATTTTGGGCATCTTATTCCTCAGAAATAGTTGAACAGGACAAAACCTCACCAATTTCATAGATTATCTATTTTCATGGTGTTTCCAAAAAGATGCAAAATAATTCTGACAGCATTTTCTACTTCTCTCAGAGAGATAGGGACATTTCTGTAATGTGAGATATCACTATGGCATAATTTTAAACATGAAGCCCGAGACCCTTAGTGTGAAAATTAGGGTAAATTAAAGGATTGAGTTTGCATGCAGAAAAGGGGAAAATTGAGGAAAGGGCCAAATGCTTTTAGCACATCTATGCACATTTATACTCTGAGCTCTCAACATTAGATTTCACTCGTGCTTGCTAACTGTGTGCCTCTGGCTTGTGCCTTTTTCTAAAGCAAATACTTTTCTGACTCCTCGTTTTTTTCCTTTGCTTTTAGCCTATTATATGATCGCATGAGGCTTTAAAGGTTGTAAATGAAACATATGATTATGACCTAATATCCTAATAAAGTGCTTTTTACCTAAATGAATATCATCAGTAAAAGTCTTTATAGCCTCCTTTAAAGAGTGTTTTCTTATTTTCAAAGTAGGCTAATCAAAGTATGCTAGATTTGTAACATTTCCTATATTCTTCATTTTTAACAAAGCTATAAAAATACAAGTCCAGCTGATTCCTGTGAGGCACTCACTCTAGAGACGTTGGGGGCTGACTTCCCCAGCTGGAGGACCACCGGAAATATTTTCTCCTGCTTTGGGTTTTGAGCCTTTGTTGCCTGGAGCTATCTTGTCACCCTCACAGAGCTCAGAGTCTGATCCTGTCATTCTCTTGCATGAAAGCCTTCATTGTTGCTCTATCACCTGCAGGAAAAAGCTCCAGCTTTTTAGCATGGCACACACAGCTCTTCATGACTTGCCCATCCCATCCTCCCCTGCCCACCCACACACACCCTATGTTCCAGTTGGAACAAATCACTTCCAATTCCTGGCATGTCTTTCCATTCCTCTATGTCTTTGTATATGTTGTTCTTTCTAGAATATTCCCTTGCATAAATCCTTGGGGTAAATTTCTACACTTGATCTTAGCCAAAAGGCTGAGAAGCGATCCTTGGGGTAAATTTCTAACCTACATTGCTAAAGCTCAAGGATCCGTTCTTATTTGGAGAACTTCTTGACTACTTTACCTCTGTCCGACCAGAGTAATGTTTTCCCTCTCCAGGGCCTCCAATGCTGCCTGCACCTAATGGAGGACAATTAGTTTTGTACAAGTCTGTTTGCTCCTGCTAAACTAGGAGGTCCGGGAGGTCAAGGATCATGTCAACATTATAGACCCAAGTCTAGCACAGACCTTGTCCAGAGCTGAGCAAATAGTTGAAACCCAATAAATGTTTACTGCTTAAATAAATCTTCCAGGGAGAGGTCTGATGGTAAACAATAAATATGGGAAGGAGGGAAGGGGAATACGCATCCACTGCTCTTTTTCTTTTAATCAGATTTCCTTTCTTTCTCCAAGCCTGGCACCATCTCATTTACTCAATATGTCTAAATTCCTCTTTGGATACTTAGATGATATGCCCAGAATAACCTAGTTCTACACTGTCAATTAATCTCACTTTTTATACCCAGAGAAATCATTTTTTAACCTACATGATTTTAAATGAACAGAGAAGCCGAGAGAACTGACAGTTTTCCAATTCCTACTTGTTTTTCATTGTCACATGCTTAACCAACACACACCCTGTTAGAATTTCAAACTACAAATCCTCCCAAATTTGACAGATTTTTGCAACCCTCAAATGCCCGTCAACTTAAAGGAACGGGACTTGGGGTTCTCTGAATCTCACGTATCATTCTGGGAAATGGCTGGGTCTTCCCATATCTCTCTAATCTTCTCGAAGATGGAAGATGCTGCTAATCTTAGATGTGAACACTAGCAATTCTCTGAAAATTCCATTGTCTGGTACCCAGTTTTCTTAACAAGATCCTTTCTGGTTATGCCTTGGGAGTTTGTTGGAAGAGGTATGCTTGTCTTCCCTCAGATGAAAGTTAATTCATCAAGCATATGAAGGTCCCAGCAAATGCCTGGTCATTTTGGCTTTAAGCTGATGGCACCAGCTTCCAGAATATGCCTATCTTGGTTTCATATCGCAGGGGTTTCATCTTTGACACTACCAGAGCAGCTCTCACACCTGGGGCTTTCTTCAGTTTGCTGCTGTTGCTTCCTCTCTTGCTGTCCTTTGAAAAGTAACTGTTGGAGGAAGCTCCCCACCGTGCGTGAGTCGAGTCACTGCTTCTGCACCACAGGAGGTCACCCAAGGAGCCAAATCCCAGTGCCATTTCAACAGTTCTGTCTATAAGTTTGTTTCCTTACAATCAGCCACCTACCTCACTTGCTGATACAACCAGAATTATTCATTGCCTACAATCCTTTCAAACACTCCTAAGTGCTTTTGCCATGGGATGAAGGGGGGATGGTCCCCAGGGTTATGCTTCTGGTGCCCATCATGCGAGAACTCAGCCAGGCAGCATACAAACAGGAAACAGAGATGTTTGTCCTGAAAGTTTTCATTTCTTTCCACCTGAGTTTACAAAGTCTCAAACCTATTAGCTATTATAGGCCTCATGACACCTTTAAGATGTCTTTAAGCATTTACCTATTTTATTTTGGACTGCACTTTTAAAATTATTTATAGATTATCTGGTAATGACCTAGCACATCTCTCATGTCTAATTCTGCCCAGAAAGGCCTGATCATTTTGCCACCTATTGTCTACTTGAGCTTTACTGAAAAGAATGCACAAAATTCTAACTCCACTGGAGGTTAACACTAGACTCTCTATTAGGGCAGGGAATAAGGCTCTGTTTTGACAGCCGCAGTGTCTGACTGAGACCCCAAAGCAGGTTGTGTCCTTCCTGCAGATCTGGAGGCTGGGAAGTCCAAAGTCAAGGCACTATAAAGGTAGTGTCTGATGAGAATTTACTTCCTAGTTCATATAGGGCTGTCTTTTCACTGTATTTTCACAGGGTGGCAAGGGGAGGCAGCTCTCCAGACATTAATTCCACTCATGAGGGCTCCACCTCATGACCTGATCACCCCCAAAGGCCCCATTTCCTAATATGATCACATTGAGTGTTAGGATTTAACATAGGAATTTGGGGGATAGAAACATTAAGTCTGTAGCATGATCTAATGGCAGTCCCAAGAATGTCCTAACACCCTTCACTCAACTGACCACTCTGGGCAGAACCTGGACTTTTCCTGCCTTGTGGTGGAGGTGATGATCTGATCTGTAGCTCACCATCAAAGGCAGTTTCTCACAAGTCAGACAGCCAGGAGGCAGACCTGCCTTGTTCCTTCCTCATCTATGCATGGCTCTGCCCAGGCACTGACTGGGACTTCTTTCCTGCTGAAAGTTCCAAAATTCTTTAGGCATAAATAATTTAATATGATTATCCTCATGTAAAGAGTCACAGCTGTTTAAATACAAAAGGAAGAGAGAGCAGAGAAGCTGTGATTTAACTTCCCAAAGACAGCCAGGTATTTCTAAAATTCAAGTTTTCAATTTAACCTAGAAAGTTTCTATATCCTTAAACAAACTTTGTTTTTGATGAGAATCCAAGGGCCTGTATTTACATTAGAGATGCTTTTGGAGAACAATTCTATTCTGTTCAGTGTGAGACAAAGTTATTTCCTAAAATTAAATGAAGGTATTATATACATTTTATGTTTAGATTCTTTTGCCTTTTCTTAGGCAATTAAAACATTGATTGAATGGTCATGTTTTCTATGAACGATGTAAATTAGGTGTGTCCCAAATAAGCGTAAATGAAGAGGGTCTTAAATAAATTCACATCTCTACCTCTATAGTTCTAACTGGCCAGATTTCTGTATGAAAATGCTCCTGTGGTGGCATTCTGTTTGTATCTAATTAAAATATAGTCAGAATAAAAGAAAAAAAATAAAAGTGAAACAGAAAAATCCACCTGGTTAAACATAAATGAACTAGGGCGCCTGGGTGGCTCAGTTGGGTAAGTGTCCATCTTTTGCTCAGGTCATGATCTCAAGGTTCATGAGTTTGAGCCCTGCATTAGGCTCTGTGCTGACAGTGTGGAGCTTGGGGCCTACTTCGGATTCTGTCCCCCTTCTCCTGTTTGCGCCGTGTCTCTCTTTCTCAAATATAACTAAACATTAAAAAAAAAAAAAACAACCATAAATGAACTCAAAAAATCATGCTATAAAAAACTATTTTGGGAGTGCCTTGCTGGCTCAGTCAGTAAAGCATGTGATTCTTGATCTCCAGGTTGTAAGTCTGAGCCCCATGTTGGGTGTAGAGATTACTTAAAAATGAAATCTTCAACAAAACATTCTTTTCCAGATGTATCATTTTAAGGTAAAAGAGGAAACGTAGTACTTGAAAACAAGTTGAAATTAGAAATTAAATTAAAAAAATTGCAGAATACATCCCACACTCCAAGGACATAAAATAGATAATTTCTTCCCCTCTTTCTATGTTCTCATCCACACGTAATTTTTCTGGAAGTGAGATTAGATTATGGACACAATACCTTACTTTTAAAATAGTATTGTCTGTATTTAGGGTCTGAGCAGGAAAACAGAAAGCACCTCAATTATTTACAGCAGTGTGGCCTTAATGAAGGGAATGTAGGGGGGCTGTGTGTGGTAATGGAGTTGCTGAGAAACCCATCACAGGGCTACCTATGAAGCAGGAGATGGCAGCCCCCATAAAAACTGTGGGGCTGGAGAGGCAAAGGAGGAGACAGCTTTCGGAGCCCAAGCTGGAGTTCCAGGGGGGAGCTGGGTCTTTATCAGACCTTTAGGAAAGGAACTAGAGTCATCGAAGTAGGCCAGATACTGCCTTAGAAGATGCAAAGGAGGACAGAGACCCTGGCTACTCTTTCCCACCCCATCCTTCTATCTCCTGCAAATGCTTCCATTGTCCAAACTGGCAGAAAATCAGATGATAGGCCAGCCTGGGAAACGCAGCCCATAACCAAACTGGGATCCAGGGCTTTTCCTCTCAATTCTGGGCTCTAACTACCTTACTGTAGCTCATTGCTAAGATCCATTGTGCCTAAGATGTTATGACCTAGATTCAGAGCTGTTATTTTGTTGACTGACTCCAGCCCTCCCCCTAAAAGCAGAAAATTACATTTGATCAGCATTAGAATCCCAGTAGTGAGACTGATGGGTCCTCTCTGGGTAACTGGGCTATGTGTCATGTCATCCTGTATTTTGAAACATCAGAAGCATATCAACCTTCTTACCACAAGGACTGAGGGAGTGTTGGATCTTCTAGGGAAGGCTCAAGGCTTTTCTGTTTCCTTCAAAGATGTGCATTTCAATCCATTGTACATTGAAAATAAGCTACAGAACCAAAATATCTGTTCTGACAGAGTGAGGGAAAAAATGCTAAACATGAAGCTACATTATAAAGATGTCCAATTAGATTCGATGATTGTAAAATGTTCCACTTGTATGAAATGGGCACAGAGTGTAATAAAAGCTGGTCCCTGGGGCTTCCAAGCCTCGTGGTAACTAAGTGCTAGCAAGAGGCTTTTAATTAGAATAAATCATTTCAGAGTTGTATCCTTCAACAGATCATTGAAAATACCATTAGTAATAAATTAAAGCATATTTTAAGGGCAGGTGAATATATGTAAAACCAAGTTGCCTTTAATAATGAACATAGCTCCACAATTCGTGCAGTAGCTCATGACCCTTTTGTTGCAGGAGTTTTTCTTTCTTTCTTTTTTTTTGATTTTTGGTGTCTTTTTTTTTTTTTTTTTTGGTCTTTGTTTTATTACAGTAATGAAAGTCTATAGCTAAACGTGTCAAAGCCTGGCTGTTAGTTATAAATTTAAATAAAGAAAAAATATTCTTATGTTTAAAGGGGAATATAAGATGGCAGATGAGGGTTTGGCAATAAAATGAAAATAGACAATGTATGCTTTAAATTAAACACAAGAAAGAACACAGTCGTACCATTATGGATGTCATTAACATGGTTAGTTAGACTACTCTTTTAAAGTTTGTTTGACAACTTGATATTCCTGGCACTAATGAGAGCTTATGATAATGGTTCATTTACAGTTGTAGGGTAAACCCTTCACAACACAGTGCCTTAACCTCTGAGAGCAGTCTCTATGGGATCAATGGTGGTTGGTTTTCATGATGAGAAAACAAGGCTTAGACTTGAAACAGCCAAAGACACATTCCTTGAAATATTCCTCTAAACATTTGCTGGTTTCACAAATACAAATAAAACTGTCTGCGGGTATAAAAGCACTTAAAGTAGTGAACTTCCACATGTAAGAAAAGAAAAATAAGGTAAAGCAAATGATACAAGCTGAAAGGAAAAATTACTCTTAAATATATTTTTTCATCCATCTTTTCTCCATTCCTTCTTTCTTTCCTCAAAATTTTATCTAGTTCTTTTATTGAGTGAGGTATTTTCATACTGGTAATAGATTTCATACTTGGTTCTTTTTTCCTCCAAAAAGATCTCACAGTTAAGGAAGGAAGTTAGAGTAATAAACAAATAACTGAACTCTCCATGTCTCAGGTTTCTATACATTCATGTATTTTTTCTCTATTTTCAAGATGCCTAAGGTTATCGCTTATATTGTGCTTTATCTGATCTAACTTCTACTAGAAATACTTGTTAATTCTCCTGTTTACACCTCTGCTATTCACACTAAGGAGGAACCCACCAATGGCTTACTCTCTTCAACGATAAGTGAATATCTTTTCCTCAGGCCAAATTCTTTCTGAACTATTTCTTAATTTTTTAAACTTTATCTATTTTTGGGAGAGAGAGAGAGTGTGTGTGTGTGTGCTTTGAGAGAGCAAGCAGGGAAAGGAGCAGAGAGGGAGAGAGAGACCCAAAGCAGGCTATGTACTGTCAGCATGGAGCCAGAAGTGGGACTTGAACCCATGAACTGTGAGTTCATGGCCTGAGATGAAACCAAGAATCCAATGTTTAATTGACTGAGCCACCCAGGTGCCCCTCTGAACTGTTTTTATAAGGAGATGTAAAGAATGTCATTGGGTTACCTTTGTTCCTAAAATGCTCATTTAGAGAACTCTTTTTTTTAAAGTTTTAAAAATGTTTATTTTTGAGTGAGAAAGACAGAGCACGATCAGGGAAGGGGCAGAGAGAGAGGGGGACAGAATCTGAAACAGGCTCCAGGCTCTGAGCTGGCAGCACAGAGCCCCTACACAAGTCTCCAACTCACAAACGGCAAGATCATGACCCGAGCCCAAGTCAGATGCTTAACAAACTGAGCCACCCTGGTGCCCCTCGTTTTTTTTTTTTTTCATAATTTTTATTTATTTTGAGGGAGAGAACATGAGCAAGGGAGGGACAGAGAGAGGTGGAGGAAGAGAATCTGAAGCACCGACAGCACAGAGCTGGATGCAGCGCTCATTCCAGGAATGGTGAGGTCATGACCTGAGCTGGAATCAAAAGTTGGATGCTTAACTGAGTGAGCCACCCAGGCGCCCCTAGAGCATTCTTTTTATAAAAGGCAAGATGGTAATATTTTAGGCTTTGCAGGACATATGGCTTCTGGTACAACCACTCAACTTTGTTGTTGTAGTGCAAAAACAGTCCAAGATAATCCAAAAATGAGTAAGATGACTATAACCCAATAAAAAATTCAGTGTTCATAAATAAATAAAAACTATTTATGGACACTGAAATTTGAATTTCATATAATGTTGTTTGTTGAGAAACATTCTTATTTTTTTCCCCTAACCATTTGAACATGTAAATATTCTTCTAAGATCTCAAACAGTATGCAAACAGGAGATGGGCTGTATTTGACCTGCGGCTCATAGTTTACCAGGCACCATTCAGAGGGACCATTCTTTGTGTAATCACGGTTCACTACTGTTTCTCTGTGGAAGAGTTTGAAACCATTACCGACACTTTAAAAACAAAACATTACCGGGGTACCTGGGTGGCTCAGTTGGTTAAGGCTTCGGCTCAGCATGATCTCACAGTTGGTGGGTTCTAGTCCTGCATCAGGCTCTGTGCTGACAGCCAACTCAGAGTCTAGAGCTTGTTTCAGATTCTGTGTCTCCCTCTCTCTCTGACCCTTCCCTGCTCACACTGTCTCTCCCTCTCTCAGAAATAAATAAAACGTTAAAAAAATAGGAACAAAACATTACCTCAATACTGTTAAGCATATTTTATCAGACTTTTTCTAATTCTTGACTATAGTAAATGTACATCCTGGGAAAAAGAGAATAGAGTAGCCTTTGTATCCCAGCTCCTCTGCCTCTATTTCACTACTGTCCTCTCCACCATTACGGGTTGCCTGGTGTCAGTGGGCATCTGAGAGATGAAAGGTGGAGTGAGCTGATTGCCCAGCTTACTGTCTATGTAATTTTGGAACGGGGGTGGGGGAAGGATGCATAATGTAGCAAACACTGTGCTAAGTGTGGGAAGGCAGAGATTAAAGGCAGTGGTCCTTGCTCTCAGTGACTTCTAGCAGGGAGAGAGACAACACAGGACAAAACAATGAAGTGTTACAACTTCTACAATAGAAATGATTGTGGGATTCCTCTGACAGTTGAGTATACTTGGGAAATAGTTCCAAAACGAGGCAAGATTTGAATTGAATCTGGAAGATTAAAAAGGAGTTTGCCAAATGATAAAGAGAAAAGATGTGTTGTCAAGAAGCTTTCAGGCAACTGTTAGCATGGGTTGGGGGGGGTGTTATGAATGGTGGGGGGCAAGTCCCTGTCTATGATGATATTGAAATAACTTCCTGATAAATGTCTCTTATGCTCTTTGAATGACTTAAATCCCACAATTAGTGACTAATTCTGCCTAAGAATTCTTGTCTTTGCTAAAATACAACTATTCTTGAGAGTGGTAACACATTAAGCCTTTGAACTCATGAGTATCTCTTTGGGATTGAAGTTATTCATCAAATTATTTTCTTGAAGGCAGGTTTTAATGGGGAGAGGTTGGCAAAGTCACACTGAAAGCAGGGAAGGGGGCCCAGAAATGAAGCCTGCAGCACTAAAATGCAAACTTGGACCGTTTAAAAGTTTTACTCAGGGCTAGGCTGTGCCTAGAAAAAGCTTTCCTCGTGAACTGACTTTTAAAAGGGCGTTTGTTTGTCGAGCAAGAGTGAACGAAGCCAGCCATTATGCCTTAGAGACTCTGTATTGATCTTCACAGACAAACCACTAAATAGGACTTGACTGCTACACCATGGAGGATTAATTCTCCTTTCCACATAAGCCTACAGTGGGCATGTCAATGTGCATTTATGAAACCTCCCTCTGTGTGGAGGAGGGAGCAGAGACTCTAATAAACAAATTAATGTAGGGAAGCCAAAGGGGGAATGTAGTCAACAGGATTTGTTTTTCTTACGTTAAACCATATTAAATGAAATCAAAAGAGAAACAAATTTTTACAGAACTTTCTAACTTTATTCATGTTTTTTTGATTTACTGTGCATACACAGTATGCTGCTAATTATTTTATATTTTAGAAAGAACAAAATGTAAAAAAAAAACCAAAACCTTTTTTTGCCTTCATGAGGCTTTCTTGTCGAAACATCCCAAGAGATTCTAGAACTGAAATGAGTGAATCATTTCAAATTATGAGGTCTTGTTATCCTAGAAACATGTTAATTTTGAGTAGAAATGCTTAGGCTTACTAAAGTAAGAAAGTAAGAAAGTTCTCTTAGCTAATTATTTGTCTGAACTCAAACAAATTTCACATTTAAGAAAAGTAGTGCTTTTTTAAAAACTAGACTGATTATTTTTGAATACAAGTTTAACTCCCTAATAATTAATGACAAAAGTCAAATTAATCTACAAGTGTTTTTTTAGGAAAGATAGTAAGTAGAGAAGTTAGATGGGAAGTTACATGTTGAGGGGCACCTGGATGGTTAAGTTGGCTCAGTGTCTGACTTAGAGGTCATGATCTCACGGTTTATGAGTTCGAATCCTGCGTGGTGCCTTGTGCTGACAGCTCAGAGCCTGGAGCCTTCTTCAGATTCTGTGTCTCCCTCTCTCTCTGCCCCTCCCCCGCTTGCACTCTGTCTCTCTCTCTCTCAAAAATAAATAAACATTAAAAATAAAAGTTACATGTTGAATTTAATATAAAGTCAGAGAATATTTTGGTTCTTATGAAGGACTGTCAGTATACACCTACTGAAATTTGGTGCCATTAAGGAAAGGATTTTAAGCCCTATGATCATTCTCACGATGTGTGATATGCTGTTTTAATCCCTCAGTTTCCTTCTCAAAAGCAAAAGTAATCTTGAACTATCTTTGTAAATCTTGGGTACTAACATAGTAAGTGACTTTGAGGATAACTTAAGAAAGTTTGTTTTCACTGCTTTGCACCTTTGCGTATAGAACATCCACCCTCCCCATGCAATGTTTTCTACTGAGAGCAGGAATATCTCACTCTCATGAGTAATGGACTCAGATGAGAAACACAGCCAGCAGTTAAGGGTTATTAACTGGAAGCAAAGACGTAAGTATAGGAGTATCTTCTATGCTCTCACAACTTAATATGTAAAGTCTGAGTAGTTTTAAAGACGCAAAATCACCCTTCAACAGTTTTACCCGTTATACAACTATCATTTTTCTTTCTTTCTTTTTTTTTTTTTTCAAAACTAATCTTAACATCTCTAAAACAAAAGAAAACAGGACAAACCTCGGGGACATCAGAGATGATCTTATTTTAAGTACTCTGCCAAATCCCTGTCATGTGCAAGCAAAGAGACGCGAGTCACCCACAGCAACCCCCTCTACCAGCAAAGATCCTTTTTAATAAGTCAAGTTTGATCACTAATGGCAGTGTCCTATCTCTAATGTCTCAGAGGATGAATGCCAAGGAAAAAGGCAGAACAACGTATGGAGGTATACTGGGTACATGCACTATCTTCAGCCTCTAATCTCTTGATTCACAATCTTCAATTGCTGGTATCTCAATAATTCTTTAATTATCTCAAGTTTACTTTTTTTACTATTTCCAGATACTCTCAAGTTTACATTATTTACTATTTCCAACAAGCCTTTCTGTGATCTAATTTATATTTAATTCACTTGAAAGGTATATATATATAATATATATTATATATATATAAATTTCTCCTCTCTAATTAAAAATGCGTGCATGTTATAAAATCAAAACATGAAGAGAAGGACATCTCAATTCCCAAAGGCTAGGGATGGCTACTGTAATGAGATTTTCCATTTTTATGCTCTATTTCATTATGCCCCCCACGGGAAGGTAAATGCCATAAATATTAAATGTGGGCAAACAGGATGATACAGAAAGAACAGACAAAATGTATCTGAACATTGCTAAATTCTTATGACACCAAATTAATATACAACTCTGGGAACAAGGGTCCAAAGATCAGAAATAACAACTGGTAAACTACATCTGTGTGATCAGATGTATCTACGGATAGTTATTTGCAAGCACAATGTTGGCTCATCCTGTGTTTAGTACAAACAAATCTATGAATTCTAGGCGAACACTTTTTATATGTTAATTACATTGTGTTCTATAACCAACATGTTTTTACTTACATAATCAGATAAAAACAGTAATTTATTTTCTTTGTCAGAACTTCCTTATCATCTAAAGAAAGCTTTATGTGATCAACTTAAATGGTAAATTGAAATGCTCAATGAGTGAACATGTTACTACCATTCTCAATGGGAGCATGTAGGCAGGAAATGACTTTTTTCAGGATGAGAGCAGGTGAGTTTGTTTAGGGAAACTGAAGGACCGTAGGGCTCAGAATTACATATAAAATGTTTGATTTTCTTGTATATGTATTACCATTAGATACTAAATAATAATTGATGTGCTCAAGAGAGCACTATGAAAGATGTACCATCCCCCACCCAAATATGAGCAATAACTTCTTTTTATTCTATAACTCTCCCGGAATAAGCTACCGCACAGACAAAAAATGCTTGCCATCGAGCCACTGTTATTACTGCTATGTCGGAATTTGCTTCTGATTTTCCAGAAACACTAACCCAAACCCAAACAAGAATAGTCTGTCACTATAACCCAGACCTTCCAGAGTCCTTACCCTCACATTTAAAACTGTGCAGTTCAGATAATTAATAACATGACAGCAAAACCTCCCAATGACAATGAGGTCTGCAAATCCCAGTTGGCACATTAGTGGGTTTCAGAAAAAAAAATTGATGCAACTAAATTTCAGATTAGCAAGAGATGACAGGATTATTTGAATGAGAGCTTTATGTGGAGGCACTTGTCACTATTCATGTCCATCTTTGATGGCACATTTGCCCAGCTTTGCGACCTGCTTAAGTAAAAAAAGGCTACTGTTAGTGAGTATCAAATGCTAATGTATTATACCCCTTGTTACTGTTTGCTAGTTGATGGCATCATATCTGCAGCAACATGATTGTGAGTTATTTCATTTTAATCTTGGCAAGACATGAAGTCAGAACACCTGCACTCAAGTTCTGCTCTTTGTCCTATCAGCCTTGTGATATTGACTGAAGAATCTAACCTGAGACTGTTTGCTTATATATCAAGTACGGGATGAGCATATCCCATTCTTTCTAGTTTCCAGTTTACGAGGGAGGTTCTTCCTCCTAACTGTTGTATCCAGGTGGACTCCTTGCTGTTGAGATGAGTTGGTGCCTGCAGTCCCATCTGCAGACAGGTGCTGTGCATGCTTATTAATGGCAGGGCCAAAATCTGAGCCCAGGCAATCTGGGCCTTGCAGAAGAAACACGAGTCTTCCAAGGAGCAAACTGGGATCCGTCCTAAATCTGTTCAGGAAATTTAGGTTCAGCCCCCACCGCAGGGGCCTGTAGCTGGATTTTGAACTTCCAACTTAAAATGAGTATTTTTTAGTTGCCTTCTGTTTTAAAATCAAATTAAATTTATTTTCTTAGATGGATATGCTTTCCTCTTTTCAGTGTGGACTTCTGTTTGCTATCCTTACCTAATAACTCTTTTATTCATTGGTATTCATCTTAGACTATAAAGCTAAGTTAAAAAAATCAGAAATTCAAAATTCAAAAGAAAACCATGAAACTGAAGTGTTAAAAAAATAAAAAGGCTCCCTGGATACAAGTACAAATTAGCCCTATTAGACCCAAAAGATACAGTTTTCTTATCTCAGTCGTTTTAAGGTCCATGTTGACAAGGAGGAGAGCAAGAAGCATCAGCTGGGTCTGTTCACATCAACTTTTAATCTTTTAAATTGGGAGGAAGTACCTGAGACATTGACTATCACTCAGAGCATAGATACTCAGGCTTCTTAATTTTCCTTAACATTATTTAGAGTCTCTGTCACGCAGTAAGGTCTTTTACTGTCAACTTAACTTGTGTATTTTGATTTGTTCATTTAGTGAGTTGTCTGATTATAACCTGGAACATAAATAGAATAAATTATGATCCTAACCACAAATACAGACTTTGATGTACCCTCATATTAAAATGAACCAAAATAAAAAATAAACTCACTCCTACAAATCTGTACCAAGCTGCTTTTGCTGAAAATCCAATGCCTCAAGGAATAGAACTAGCATATTCTCTGAGCTAACTTTGAACAGAATTTGTACAAAACACAAAAACTATCTAAATCTTTTACTTATTCTAGAAATGTAAAGACTTCATGTCCAATCCTCAGTGACGAGAATGGCTATTTCCTTGGAGCACCTGGGTGGCTCAGTCAGTTAAGTGTCTGACTTCGGCTCAGGTTATGTATGATCTCACAGTTCATGAGTTTGAGCCCCACGTTGGGCTCTCTGCTATGAGCACAGAGCTCGCTTCACTTTGGATCCTCTGTCCCCCTCTCTCTCTGCACCCCCCCCATTCATTCTCTCTCTCAAAATAAAAAAAAATAAAATAAAAAAATCAGAATGGTTATTTCTTTAATATGCTCTAACTTAGGGAATCCTACTGGGTTCCTTTTCACAGCATGACCCTCTCCACAACCTATCTGGCTCTGGTTGTTTTCATAAAAGAATATGATTTCCTTCAGTGTGGGTGTTTGGTACTTTTTAAATTAAGTTTGACAAAGAACATCTTCATAACCATCAGACATTGAAGTGTTTTATGCATCCTAGTAAAGCAAATGCAAGTCATTCAAATACAATGTTGAATTCACTGCTTTGCATATACTAATCTTTGATTATATTGAGTAAATAGTAAAGGTTATACAGAATGTGGAACCTAAACTTAGAGATCTAAATGTGCCTTGGCAAAATAATGATGAGATCAGTGTCTTTGAATCTTTAATCAAATGCTAAAATCAAGTATTTTCTTTTCTTTTTAAAAAAAGTTTATTTATTTGGAGAGAGAGAGAGAGAGAGAGAGAAGGAGAGAGGGGGAGAGAGAGCGAGCATGCATGAGCAAGAAGGGGAGGGTCAGAGAGAGAGAGGGAGAGAATCCCAAGCAGGCTGGACTCACAGACCCTTGAGATCATGACATGAGCCGAAATCAAGAGTCGGATGTTTATAAGACTGAGCTACCCAGGAGTCCGTAAAATCAGTATTTTTGGTGAGAGGGTATGACATCTCTCAGACAATTAGAATTCTACTTTGTCATTTATATTTAATCATTTGTAAATCATATGTAATATATATTAATAAATATAAAATGCAATATATAATCTATATTTTAATATATTTTTGTATCATGTATATATGAACGACTAAGGAAAAAATTTAGTACAAAATTTTCAAACTGTAGTGAGGTTTAAGGAAATATGCTGTGTATTTATATCTTCAGATAAATAGTGGTAGAAAAGTTAAAAAAATATGCAAGTAACAATGTAGACGGACAAAAAATGTGTACCTTAGGGCATAAGAACATAACAGAGCTAACTGATGAATGTCAATTTAAACAGTCAGAGTGGGGGAAAAGGATACAATAGCTTTAGTTTGGGAGAAGCGTACAGTTATTATCATCCCTGTATCCCTGATTTTAGTGAGCTTTTTGAGAATGAATGGGGTATGAACGCATGCTCTACT
Source organism: Hyaena hyaena (assembly GCF_003009895.1). NCBI lineage: Eukaryota > Metazoa > Chordata > Mammalia > Carnivora > Hyaenidae > Hyaena > Hyaena hyaena. The sequence goes on along the minus strand of NW_024081139.1, from coordinate 1,274,233 downwards.
CACCATGGGTACAGATTCTAGTGCTACCATTTACTAGCTGTGTGAGTTACTCATCTTTTATAAGATTAAATTTTCTCATCTGTTGAACAGATCAGATAATGTCAGTTTGTTAATTTTCTTGATACGGTCTAAGGAATGGCTTCTTAGGCCAAGGCAGTCTCAAGTCACAATGGTAAATAAGAAAAACTTGTCTTTGGTATGGTTGCTAGAGCATATGCGCTCAGAACTGGGGTTCATGGCAGGAAAAATGGGGGAAAAATGCAAAATCAGCCCAGACAGACCCAAAGGACTGTGAGAATGGTTGACCTTGTTTGTAATTGTCTCTCTCTTCAAAAAAGGCTAAAGAATACGATGTCCTCCTGGCTAAGATATTTGCAATTGCATTATTGTATAATTTAACTTTTACTCAATTTTAATAATGAAGCAGAGGAGAAAATATTGCTGCACTAAATTACCTGCTCCCTGCTCAGATCTGAATATTTAATAGCTCAGTCAATGGCAATGCAATTATAAATGTCTGCAAATAAAAATAATTCCTTATTCTTGGTGTGCAAACATATGTATCTGCCTCCTTTACTAGTTACAACAGAAGCCTGGAAAAAGACTTGGGAGCTATTTGTCATCCTTCGTTGTCCTCACAAAGTACTGAAATCAGGTATCTTTCCCTTATTATAATAAGATTCATCGCTGTGAACGTGGAGTTTGGATACGGCACCATCGGGTACAGAGCAGCAACACACAGTAGATTAAGACAGAACACAGGGTGGCCTCACCGGAGTGTGACCTGTGCAGCAGCACAAGACCAAGTGCTCACCAGGGTCCCCAGCTTGGTTTAATGCTCTGCTACTCAAGCTCTTAATAATTCCATCTTTGATTTTTGTTTTGCAAGTGGAATCCTGTGGGACAATGGTGCATGCGTGTGAGCAGAGGAGATGCGCACAGCATTTGTGTCAGCTGTCCCTTGCTGCTGCATTTGCATATGGCACTCAACCTGTCTCCAGAGCCCAGAATTCTGGGGGCCTCTCCCTATGTGACAATTCTGCAGACAAGGTGAATGTTCATATTTGCATTTAAGATGGCTAGCGCGCTGTGTAAAGATAACAGTAAAATTCATGGTAATGATTTAAAGTTTTAAGTTTTCTTTACTTAGAATCACATTCAGTAGCAAATAAAAAATACGTCAAGTGAAAGGGAGCTGTGGAAGAAAGGCTAAAGCTTTACAGTTTAATACCGTTAATGGTGCTTCCCTCCTGCTTTTTTAACAAGGGCTTGCTTTTTAAAATTTTTTTTGAGAAAGAGAGAGAGACAGAGCAGGAGGGGCAGAGGGAGAGGGAGAGAGAGAATCTCACACAGGTTCCTAGCCCAGCACAGAGCCCCATGTGGGGCTGGATCTCACTGTTGTGAGATCATGACCTGGGCTGAAATCAAGAGTCAGAAGCTTAACTGACTGGGCCACCCAGGTGCACCAGGGCTTGGATTTTTTTTTTTTCTTTTCTTTTTTAAATTTATTTTTGAGAGAGAGATAGAGACAGCATGAGCAGAGGAGGATCAGAGAGAGAGGGAGACACAGAATCTGAAACAGGCTCCAGGCTCTGAGCTAGTTGTCAGCACAGAGCCCGATGCGGGGCTCGAACCCACGAGCTGTGAGATCGTGACCTGAGCCGAAGTCGGACGCTCCACCTACTGAGCCACCCAGGCGCCCCCAGGGCTTGTATTTTTATTTTGCACTGAGCCCTGAAAATAAAGCAGTGTGGCTGGCTGGGTAGGGTAACACACTGGCTCATTCCAAGGGCTGTGAACGTCCTGAGAGCTTGATTTGAATCATATTCTGCTTCTTAGCCATGGCTCCATTTTTCTCATCATTTCATTACGTAATCAACTTACATTCATTGAGTCCACTGGGTATACGCTGAGGAACACAACAGACTCTCTGTACCCTCATGGACCTTACACGGTAAAGTGGAAGATGGAAAGTAAACCAATAAACAAAAAATAATTGCATAATTCCTCGTTATGATAAATGCTATGAAGAAAGTCCAGGATATTTGGGGAAAAAAGTTGGGGAGGGTGTTGAAACAATGTATTTTGGGTGGTGAAAAATTTAAGTTGAGACACAGAAGATGAGTAGGAGATAACTGGGAAGAGACTCGGGAATGGGAAGAAATGAAAATACCTACCTCACCAGAAGTCTGTGAAGCCTACGTGATGCATATGGAAAACAGCACAGTCCTGGGTAATAATGAATGCACGAGCAGCTTTTGCCATTACTAGAAGGCTGATATTAGTCAGTCTTAACGTGATTTTTAGCCTTATCCTCACCATTGTTTCATACTAGGCAATGTGTGTATGATGATTTTTCTAGAAAGTTCATTAGCAACATAATCACTCATTTAATGGTATTAACTACAAAATCACTCATTTACTGATACTTTGCTGACCTTTAAGTACATAATACAATTGGATTCTGTTAGTTCTCTTTCCTTGGAAAAGCTCCTTCATAGACACGTACATCAGTTTCTAGTGAATTTACCTGGGAAGCCTGCAGTTCATGGTATGAATGTATATGTTGTCAGACTCAGTGTTATTTCAGTATATTGTGATAGCATACTTCCCCTTGGGCATAAGAGCATTTCAGTTAAGAAAGGCAATGAAGGTCTTTGCTTCTCATATTTAGTTTTCTCTTATTTGTCATTGATTTTTAACAACTGTTATGAAAACGAAAAAAAATGTCTTTCTTCTCTATGAGTTGTCACTTTTGTCTCTCCCTTTCTGCCAGTCAAGGAACTGGTGTCTCCCATATGCCTCTTTTCTCTGAAAACAGCCTCTTTTGTCATCTTTCCTGATGGAATCCAGGCCTGAGTTCAAGTTAACTAGTTTCTTGCTAAAGCAGAGGCATGTGGGAGATGCTAGCAAATGTAAATCGACCCCTGGGGAAAATACTGTAATCACTAAAGTTGGTCTTTGTGGTAATTTCATCTACCTCGTCACGAGCTTTCTTACAGCCTTCTTCCCTTGAACACCTAGAGCCCTCAAGCTGACTGAATAGTGTCCTTCTATGTCAGCCTGGCTTGTTTTCCCTCAGTAGCATCCTGAGTGCTTAATAATCCCTTGTTTATCCTAACAAAGCATCTACATCAGGCTCTGAGAGGAAGTCTGCCAATGTGTTCACAGGGTCATGCATATATATGTTTAATTCTCCAAAGAAAGATATTGTAACCAGTCCAGATTAATGCTGCTGACTCTTTCCACTTCAACTTTCCCTCCATATATATGTATATACACACACCACCTCTTCTTTATCCATTCATCAACTGCTGGACACTTGTGCTGCTTCTTTATCTTGGCTTCTTTACTACTGTAAATAATGCTGCTATAAACATCGGGACACATGTACCCCTTTGAATTAGTGTTTTTGTATTTTTTGAGTCAATACCCAGTAGTGTGATTATTGGATCATAGGGTATTCTAGATTGTAGTTCTATTTTAAGCTTTCTGAGGAACCGCCATACTGTTTTTCATGGTGGTACACAAGTTTGCATTCCACCAACAGCGCAAGACGTTCGTTTTCCTCTCCATCCTTTACAACACTGTTGTTTCTTATGAATAATTATTATTGTTATAGCTGTCCTGGTGTAGGAACTATTTTCAGGAATACACCTGCCACCCTCTGTGCCTGTCTCTCTGTATCTGACACAGAGGCACAAGGTTTCTCTCCTGTCAGGGATAGAACTGATAATGCAGAGTACACTGCATCATTCACTTTTAATGGAAAATTTAAAGGAGAACTAAACATAAGTGCAATTCTAGAAAGACAGAATTTTTTGTCTTTTAGGAAACAACCTGTATTGTACAACAAAAAATAAGTATATCTGTTATGTGCATCTCAAACTATCAATGAGAGAAGATCAAATTTTGGTCAGCCTTGCGTAGGAAAACTATTTACATTCTCTCTGAAGAAATGTTACAAATATTATCATCACACAAAGAAGTGAGTAAGTATGGAACCTAAATATGTAGGGGAAATGTACTAGATACGTTTGTTAAACAATTAATTCATAAAAATGTTTTCTGGATTTTGTGACATTTGTTACTGTTCAAGTTCTTTAAAGTGGATCATTTGTTGGACTTTCTTTTCTAAGTCTAAAAAATTACTTTTCTATACAATTTTGCATTCATAACTTTGTTTTCTTTGTCTTAAAGATGGGCCTCAAAATGATATAGGCTTCGGGATCCATAAAAGCTATACCCATCCCGACTCCAGCTCCATACATCTTACCATCAGAAAACAAATGACAGGGCGGCAGCAAGCATTTATGTTGACTTTTGTAATGGTTCCATGTTGGGGAACTAGCCTCTGCTATGGACTCATTCCAAAGGGTCTTCCTACAACCTAACTCTGTGAAGTGGACAGTGGACTACACGTCTGCACCCTCTGGTTGTACCATCTGCCCCAGAGCTGACAGTGAAGTAGAAGTTAGTAATCAGGGACCCTGTGTGGGGATAAGAGAGATGGAAGGCAAAGTTCCGGGGAGCTGTGGGCATGAAAGCTGGAAAGAGAAAAGAAATGATCTGCCAGAAGAATATACATCACGAGCACAGGGAACTTGTTTCTGTTCGAGTCCCACTTCTATACCTTCCATCTTGAGGTCCATGAAACAATCTATAACCTTGTAATGCCATGATTCACATCTTTTATTTATTGGGATTTGAGTGGCACTCTCTTCATGGCAACCAAAAATGTCCTGAAAAGTCAATGTTCCCAATGACTTTGCATTTTACTGGAGGATTCTGGAACATAGCTATGACTAATTGAATGCCAGCCAAATTAACTGAATAGCTACACCAGCTCTAATCTTTACAATATCACCAGCAGGTAGCTAACATCAACATTTTATAAGTGAAAAGACAGCCTCAGTGAAGGTGAGTGACTTACTAAAGGTCGTGTAACTAGGAAACCAACCTGGAATTCAGCTTTGTCCGATTCTAAAATGTGCATTGTTTCTATTATACCATGCTGCCTGCCTGTCAGTGTCTAAAACCAGGGGAATTAATTTCTGCTGATGGAATTTTATACGTGATTTTGAACATATGATTTTGAATCATGTGTTTTGGAACACATGATTATTGGATGTTAGAAGCCAGATAGATCATCTAATCTATCCCCTCAGTTTTGCGTTAAGGTCACTAAGGTCTTATAAGCCATGTTGTTCAACGTTCCAGAATAAGTGTCCAAGCAGAACCAAGAACAGGAATCTTGGGGGTTCCTTCCATTAAAATTGACCTGTTCTGAAAATGTATAAGAATCTCAGATATAGTCTAACACTATTTCTGCTTGAAGAAAACAATTTGCCTTTGGTAAATTCACAGTAATAATTTACTTTTTTTTTTATTTCAAAAGAGAACACTAATAGGCAATATTAAAGGAAGTGGAATATTAATTCCTTTAAAAAAGGGTTTGAATTTTATTCCTCATGTTTATTCATATTGAAGGCTTCACTCTATATGTCATCTCTTTTATTTAACAACCAGAAAAATGATAATAATATCCATAGCACCTGCTGTATCAGTACTTCATAGTGTAGTATTATAATAAACTTAGCTAAATTAACTAGCTTGTACAGGGCCACTCAAAGAGTAAGAGTCAAAATAGTATTTAATCCAGGTCTTTGTTGATTACAAGTAACAAATATTTTACCAATTTTGTTAAAGTTTACATATATAAGATTACAAACATGGGCATTTAGGCTTATAGTATGTCCTAATTATTTTGTGTTCCTTTCCTTACTATCTGTGAAATGATTATGGCTTGGCATTGAAATCAACAATCTGGCCAATAGCTTTTAAATATTTCTTCAACAGAAACTTTGGTATATAAATATTCAGGGCTTTTCTCATTAAATGAAATTCTGTGAATTTTCTCATTGAGTGGAAATAGCCTTTGAAAAAAAGATACATTATAAGAAAAATAACTCACCTGACTAGAGTTTTAAGATTTAAGAATCATTTCTATATTTTAAACTGAAGTTCAAGGATTTAGAGATTTACTTAAGCCCCTAGAAAAAAAATCTTAGGAATTCTACTGTCCTGCATAAATTCAGCCTCCCCACATAAGTCAGGATATATTATGAAATTCTGGTATTTTAGAAATATCTCTTCCTAGAATTTGCCTCTTGGGTATGTTATGGTTGATTATACTGATATTGATTTTTGTTTTTCTTGAATAAACAGATAGAGGTTATGAGAGGTAATATTCTTTATCTAGACATTTTCACTCAGGATTCTATTAGAAGGAAAGTAGATAGGACTGGATAGTATTCGACCAATAGCCAGTATGATGTGAAATGAAATGAATATAAATTTAGCATAGTGCCTGGCATACAGCAAAAGCTCAATAAGTGCTGCTATTGCTATTTTTATTATTGGCTATAGAAAGATGCCAGGGAAACCATCAGAGATGTGGGTGACTTCCTTAAGTGAACATAGCATTTTGTCCAATGTTTCATGAGACAACTGAGTGTGAAATAAAGGGCTTTATGTAGCTACGAGACGGGGTTTGGTTTGCACCTGGCTTTGGGCCAGCCATGTCAGAGCCCTTGTCGATTACTGAGGAAGTTTGACCTGACCCGCTGATGTGACATTGCTGACACCGCAGTGCGGTCCGTGCCACCTGCAATGTATCAGCAGTTTTCCTCCAGAAAGTGCCACATACCTCTAATAAATATCCAATTTCTCACTCTGGGATGCACTTTCTTTTCTCCTCTTCTTGAACTGAGGGCCCCCATTTCGGGTCTAGCATGACAGCTGCTCTTCTGAATGTTACAGCACATGAGCAGGCTCATGTCATTTTCCACATGTAGTTATCTCAGAGGAGAGATTGGCAGCCAAACACTCTGTCAACATAGCCACATTGCTCTCAATTGTTCTGACTATGAAGGGTGGAAAAATTAGTTCAATATCCAGGTAATTATTCACTACTAGGATTCACAACCTTTGACAGGCAGTTTGCCAAAGGTCTTGAATATCGCCATCTGGAGGGTGATGGCTAAAGGCTGACTCCTGTCATGAAAGTAAGAATGGACGAGCGCTGACCTTGGATAATTCCTAAAAGAAGTTGCTAATGAAGGGTAGGGGCAGCTATGATTTTGTTGGCAATTTATTTCAAAAAAATTTTTTAATGTTTGTTTATCTTTGAGAGGCAGAAAGAGAGTACAAGCAGGGGAGGGGCAGAGAGAGACACAGAGAGAGAGAGACAGAGAGAGAGAGAGAGAGAGAGAGAGAGAGAGAGAATCCAAAGCAGGCTCCAGGCTCTGAGCTGTCAGTACAGAGCCCGACACGGGGCTCGAACCCACCGACTGTGAGATCATGACCTGAGCCAAAGTCATATGCTCAACCGATTGAGCCACCCAGGAACCCTGGTTTTGTTGTTAATGTAATAGGCAGTTAGTTGCAGCTATGGTTATATCCAGTTAATGTGCCAGTGAAAATTGGCATGAGTGAAAATCTGACTCATGTTCAGATACTTTCTGTCTTTTGACAGGAACCATTTAAGTGTTCCTCAATAATGCCAATTTAGCCCCCATATCACTAGACAGATTAGGACATCTAGGCTATATATATTCCACATTTGAGGCTAAGTTTTCTACTCTTTTCATGGACATACTGGAATTGTTTAAATGGAGCTAAGACCATGAACAATCACAAAGTGAACTAATGTCACTTCCCACACAGCTGATTTAGGAAGATGAACACCCCTTTAGAACAAGACCAATAAGCCATCCTAAAAATTCACCTACAGCCGATTTCACTTCTTTTTCTATTCCCTACCAGGCAGAGAGGAAGCTTGGGAAACTTTAAATCTTCATGGTGAATGGAACCATGTGGCGAAAATTGCTATCATGTCTCAGAAATTGCTGTATAGTTGATATAGCTAATATATATTTTCTTTAGGATAGAACTAGAACCCTAATTTTTAGCTATACATTGCAGCCATCCAGCTAGGTATTAATTCAGCTAGGTATTGCCATGGTCTAAGATCTGGCCAGTGAAATATACACAGAAATGATGGAAAGACCTTTGGGAACTTGCCTTAAAAAAAAGGAAAGGGAACATCTTTATGTCCCCCCATTTCTACCATCCATTGCCTGGAACATAAATGTAGTAGGTGGAAGGAACTCTATCAGCCTTTTTTTTTGCCATGAAGAGAAGGGCCACATTCTAAGCATGGAAAGGCAATGATCTGGAAGGAGTCTAGGACCCTCAACAATTTGCGGCATCTCCATATTTTAGAAAGAGAACACAAGCAGGGGAGAGGGGCAGAGGGAGAGAGAGACAGAATCTGAAGCAGGCTCCACACTCAGTGCAGAGCCTGACACAAGGCTCGATCCCATGACCCTGGGGTCATAATCTGACCTGAAATCAAGAGTTGGGCACTCATCTGACTAAACCACCCAGGCACTCCTGTTGTCTTAACTTTTAAAACAGAAATTTTTCTATTTTAAGTGCTTAATAGTTTGCATGTTGAGAGGGGTCATAATGTGTTAATTATGATTTATATCATGGTAGTAAGATCACACCTAAATGAAATAGAGACTTGATATGAAGCAAAAAAAAGAGACAGCTTATTTATCATGTCATAGTTTCATTTGGTGGCCACAAATAAAAATATGGCTTTGTAAACTGAATGGGCTATCAGTCATTTTGGGATAATGCCTCATATAAGGCACAATGCTACTACGTGGAAACTTAATATGGATACAGGTAACATTGCAGGTGTTCTTTTCTAAAGTGTAATTTGCCTCATATGAATTAGCCATATGAAGCTTCTCCCTTTCTTTTAAAAAAAAATTTCTGAGAGAGAGAGAGAGAGAGAGAGACAGTGTGAGCAGGGGAGGGTCAGAGAGAGACAGAGGTATAGAATCCAAAGCAGGCTCCTGGCTCTGAGCTGGTTGTCAGCACAGAGCCCAATGAAAGGCTCGAACCCACGAACCGTGAGATCATGACCTGAGCCGAAGTCCGATGCTTAACCAACCAAACCACCCAGGCGCTCTTTTTTTTTTTTTTTTTTTTACTACACACATTTATAAATTCAAAATGGATGAAAGATCTAAATGTGAAATGAGAAACCATCAAAATCCCACAGAGAAAAGAGGCAGCAACTTCTTACTTGANCTTTTTTTTTTTTTTTTTTTTTTTTAGTTTATTTATTTAGGGGCTCCCGGGTGGCTCAGCTGGTTAAGCATCCCACTGTGGCTCAGGTCATTATCTCACAGTTGGTGGGTTAGAGTCCTGCATCGGGCTCTGTCCTGAGAGCTCAGAGCCTGGAGCCTGGTTGGGATTCTGCGTCTCCCTTTCTCTCCGCACCTCCTCCTCTCTTGTTCTGTCTCTCTCTTTCAAAATAAACAAATGCTTAAAAATTAAAAAAAATAAAATGTACTCATTTATTTTGAAAGAGAGAGGAAGTGTAAATGGGGGGAGGCAGAGAGAGAGAGATCCCAAGCATGCTTCCCACTGTCATTACAAAGCCCAGTGCGGCACTCAAACTCACCAACCTCGAGATCATGACCTGAGCTGAAATCAAGAGTTGGATGCTTCCTTCCGGGTGTCCCTAAGTTTCTTCCTATCTACCGGATCATTATTTGCAAGAAATATACAGGATTAAATTATTTTCGTTTTAAAAAAGACCCTCTTATTATTAGTCAATGTCCATCTATTTGACTGTCCTATTTACCTCCTTTTCTTTAGAGATAAACTTCATGAAAGAGTAGTCTAAACTCACTCTATATCCTCACTTTCATGAAGCTTTTCCGATCTATTTTTTCTTGACCCACCTTTGGCATTTGCCACTGTTGCAGACACCATCACCGGAGCTGTCTCGATTCTCGGCTTCCTTGGGAGTTCTTGTCCTGCATCTCTCTGTTTAGTAGCCCCCTCTCGTTCTCATTCACTGGTGTCTTTTCTTCCACCAGGCCTAAAATACTTTTTTTTTTTTTTTTAGGATTCTATCTTGAGTCTTTTTCTTTCTCACTTCAAATACCACCTATTTTCTTTGACTCATGCCTGTATGTTTTATTTCCTGAAATTTAGAGTTGTATTTCTGTAATCATTACAAAGAAATCCACAAATCTAAGGCTGAATTCACCCACCTTAAATGTCAAGCTGTTGCCTCCACCTTCTCATCCAACAGCACTTTATTCTGGGTGACGGCATCACTGTTTTCTTTGTCTCTCTCTTTGCCTTGGAACCCTCATTCATTTTATAAGATTAATTTCAGGTCTCATCTCTGTTTGGAAATGTTCCTGACCTTGATGAGAGTTTTCCCTCTCTGTGCTCCTGCTCTTTGGCCCTGTAACACCAAGGTCTTACTTCTGTTTCATATTTTCACCCCGAGTTGTCATTTTTAAATTACTTACAAATCAACCTCACTCCACTGTTAGTTCCTTTTGCTCTGAGCTTTAGGTTGCTTATCTCTGTGTCTTTACGATCTGCTATAATGATTCACATAAATGAGCTCAAAAATCCCTTTAAATAAATAAAAGAATGTTTCCTCAAACGTTGCAAATAGAGCCATAATTTGGATCCATTATTTGCTGATTTCATCCCATTTTTCATTTGCAAGACTTCAACAATCTCCCATCTCAACTACTCTTCTTTTTTCCTAAGTTAAGTCCTTTGATTTAGGGACAGTTTTACATAAAGAAAAACCTTCATATATAGGAAAAAACTGCAAAAGGATGATAGTTTTTTTTTTTTTTTTTTGCTTCCTCATCTTTTGAACTCAGAGAACATGGCCATTTTCTTGGTGGTGAGGGAGCAATACATGTCAGATTCCAATCCCATATTCTTTTTACAGGGTAATTGTGATTAGAAACCTAGCCTACTTATGGGGTCTGACATTGGGATTTACACTAAACCCTTGTCAATTAATCTACAGCTGTATGTACTCACTAAATATTTTTTGAATGATTTTATGTGCAAATAACTTTATCCATTTTTCAAGTTGAGATATGATATGCGCGTGGGCTCGTAACTCATGGAAATCATGAAAAGTTGATGTTTACTAAGAGTACACTATGTGTCAGGCATTGTTTCTTACTGTTTTTTTTTATTATCCCATTTAATTCTCATAACAACCTTATAAGATAGATATCTTATTATTTTATTCTTTAATAAACTGGGAGACTGAGCCACGGGAAGGTTTAGTGACTTGTCTATTACCAGTAGCAAACAGTGGAATTGAAACCAAGCCCTGCATTGTGGCTCCAGCCTGCATGCTCTTTAAGTATTCCACAATAGCTGTTCTGCAGTAGATAAAGGGGCTCCAAATATATATTTAAAGTAAATTTATATAGCCAGATATGCTTCCCTAAAATATGAGGTTTATGGGTAATCTGAATAATTATTCTCTGACATTTTTTCATGGTATGAATATAATGATATTTAAAAATCCACATCCACAATTGGGTGAACAATAAATAAAGCTTTATTATTTTCTAAAATGTCCAGTAATTTTATTTGAGAGCAGCCGATGCAGGAGGTTAAAAATATTTCTTCCATCTCAGGCCCTGCTGAGTGTATTTCATTGTTTAGTGGCGGCTACTTTCACTTTCACTGTATTTCACAGCTTTGTTGATTGTTTTTCTTGCCATTATCTTGTCATTAGCCTCTCAGCTTCTAGTTTTCACTCTCTTGCAGTTGGTCCACTGGGGTAAATCTACTGTTTCCTTATTCTTTTGAATTTTACGTGCTCTCACGTTTTTATGAAACCTCTCTGACGGATAATCTGTATATCACTGCATGCATGACTTACATATTAGAGTATACAGGAAAAATTTATACTCTGCAAAAGCTGTTAAAATCTTTTTAGTATATCAGGCTGGGGACTCTTTATTATGAGGTATCTTGGTGTTCTTTCTAAATATCCTCAAGCTCTTCTTTAGCTTCAAAAACAAATAATTATAATAAAGAATTCCTGTCACACCCAGATACATCTAAAAGGGAATTATTTTACCCATCTAGGCAGAAAAAATATTAACTTTTTAGGGGTTGGCATTCTAAAAATCAACACTAGGAAGATGCTTAGTTAAGTAATACAAAAATTATCGGTTGCAGTATAAAAAGTTATCCTGTGACTACTTTACCTCTTAGTAATCTCATTTGGATGGAGAAAACACATAAACCATATCTGTAATTAGAATGCAAACTCACTCATTTATCAGTGCTGAGGAAAGACTGATCGCAAGAATACACTCTTTTCTTCTTGAAAATGGTAACACTTTCACTGACTTAGCAGTTCAAAGCTGGATAAAATAGAACGCTTTCAAGATTAAAAACAGGATAAGGTTATTATTTTCAAATGTATGTAACTCTAAGTTTTTCAAACATTTAAGTAATATTTTCTGGATAATCTATAATCATTTTACTTATTTGGTCATGCAAGATCATTTAGGGTTCAGGTTCAATTCACACAGTTTTGTAATATGACCACTTAAATACAGAAAGATGACCCACGAGGTCACAATATACTTCTGTCAAAGTGATAACGTTTTGGGTGGTGTCCTAGTGGGCCACTCCTAATTAGTGATGGGAATGGCTAAACTCAACTCGACTCTGGCACTCTTACAAAATGCTAACGTGGCTTTTAGTTCAGCCAAAATGCTTTTCAGTTAAGAAAAAAAAATATAGTGAAATGATTTCTTTTCACCCATTCAGTACCAACGAAGAATGTCTGTAACCTATATGTAAAATAACTTCATATTGGATTGTCTGGGAAAATAAAACCAGATTTTTCTCAAAGTAAATTACAGTTGGAGTTCGGTAGTGTTATGCAACAGAAATGTTGCTTGGGATAATGACATTTCTGGCTGGTTGCCTTGTTTGATGCTCCCAGAAGTGGTTTCCATTGAGACTATTAAATAAAACGATTGATGTGATATGGAACTCCAGTCAGTGGTGCCCCCTGTATGAGGATTAGTTGACTTTTTGATTTATTTTGGCATTTCATTTTACACCTCTTTTTGAAATCAACTCATGGCAGTGTGGCCAATCAATCAACTTCCATCTACAAACTACTCAGTGCACTTCTACTTTGAGATACTTTATATGTATTCTGATTAGTCTTATATCATCTCAAACTTTACTAAAAATAAATGAATCAAGGGCTCTAAACGCAGGGGGGGAGTGGAGGGCTGTGTGGCTAAGCAGAAGAAAATGAAATTTCCATTTCTACTGTTATCATTATCATCATCATCATCATCATCATCAACAAATATATTTATTAAGTTCACACATGCACTTGCCATTTTCTGCTTTTTCTTCATTATAGTTTCACTTGAAGGCATATACATTTGAGAATTATTAAAAAATGTTAATTTAGACAGTCTCATCAATAAATGGTGCTGAGCAAATTGGATATTCACACGTAGAAGAATGAAACAAGAACTCTATCTTACACCACTCAACAAAAATTAACTCAAAATGGGTCGAAGAATTAAATGTAAGACCTGAAACCATAAAACCTCTAGAAAGAAAGCCTTGACAAGGGTCTTAGCGGTGATCTTTTTGGATATGACACCTAAAGCATATGCAACAAAATAAAAAATAAACAAGTGGGACTACATCACATTGAAAAGCTTCTGCACAGAAAGATAAATAATGGGCAAAATAAAGAGGCAGTCTATGGAATGGGAGAAAATATTTGTGAACCACACATCTGATAAGGTAAAAAAACAAACCAAATAATGCAATTGAAAATAGGCAAAGGGCCTGAATAGACATTTTTCCAAAAAAAACCCCAGCCAAATGGCTAACAGGTATATAAAAAGAGGCTCAACGTCTCTATCACTAGGGACATATAAATCAAAACCAGAAGCTGTCACTTCACAACAGTTAGAATGACTATCATCCAAAAGACAAGATAGCAAGTGTTGGTGAAGATGGAGAAAAGGGAACTCCCATGCAGTGTTGGTAAGAATGTAGATTGGTACAGCTGCTACGGAAAATGACATAGGTGTTCCTCAAAAAACTCAAAATAGAACTATCATATGATCCATCAAATCCACTTCTGAGTGTATAGCCAAAGTGAACGCGCTACGTCCAAGAGATATCTGCACCCTCACCTTCACTATAGCATTATTTACAATAGCCAGGGTTTGGAAACAAGTGTTCATTTATGGATAAATGGATAAAGAAAATGTTATATATATAATATTTGTATATTATAATATATATAATGTTATCCAAATCTGTAGTTGAGTACTATTCAGCCATAATAAAGAAGGAAATCCTACTATTTGTGACAACATGGATGAAACTTGAGGGAATTATGCTAAATGAAGTCTGAAAGAGAAAGACAAATATTGCATGATCTCATTATATGTGGAATCTAAAAAACCTAAACTCTTAGACGCAGAGATCAGATTGGTGGCTGCAAGAATCAGGGTGTGTGGGGTGCGGATTTGGGTGAAGGTGTCAAAAGGCACAGACTTCCAGTTATAAGATAAATAAGTTCAGGGATATATTGTACAGAGTGGTGATTATATTATATCTTTGAAAGTTACTAAGAGAGATCTTACAAATTCTCATCACAAGGAAAACATTTTGTAACTATGTGAGAAGATGGATGTTAACTAAACTTACTGTGGTAATCATTTCACAGTATATACCTATATCTAATCATTATATTGTACACCTTAAATGTACACAAGGTCATATGTCAATGATATATCAAGAACTCTGGAAAAATATTTGTTCTTTTTATTACAAATAATAATTTTAAATGTAAGTATTCAAGAGTATTGTATTTTACCCTTTCCCAATTATTTCTACCTATAAATGAATATGTACTATCTTCACCATTTTTTATCACTTTGATATCATCCATTTTGAAAGATTTGGATTTCTAGACAACATATTTTAATTAAACAATCTTCACTGGAAAAGAATGTGCTAATTTAAATCTAGCCTGATTTCTCTCCTAGTTAAGAAGTAGCAGATAGTGTGGTAGACGACACTGTCACTCTCTCACAAAAGATGTGACATAAAGTGGGAAATCTCATTGTCTCATCAACAAAGAAAATAAAAAAAAACATTAAATTTAGCATGTTTTCTATTGTCAACTGTTCTTGTCTTTATAATTAGAGCGGAACATACTTTTTCTGCATATGCCTGCTGTTTCTTAAAATGAAAGTAAACCAATAAGGCAGAAAACTTCTAGGATATGTATGGTTTGAACTGATCTTTTTTTTTTCTGTTTTTATTGCTATAAAACAAAATTATGCCCTATCATGTGTTCAGCATCATGGCATTCAATAATAGGTTAAGAACTAAATCCCTGAGGAATTTGTAAACACTGTTGGGAAGCAAGAATCTAGTCATCAATCCAGTTTACAATAAATGCTAAAATGTGATGGGGAGATCAAAAGTGCTATAGAAACTATGGAAAGAAATCAGATTTAAATTAGGCCTTGAAGGTTAAGTAGGGCTTGAGAATGATGACAAGGATACTAAATGGTATTCTACCCTGGAGGAAAATCTTGAACAAAGGTAGAGAAACAATGGAACACAGGCCAACTGGTATCATTGCAAAAAGTTTGAGGAGCATTGGTAATCTAGATCATATATTAAAGCTATATTTTATAGAGATTTTCTTACTTGGAAGAGTAAGTCATGTGACTTCAGCATTGTGCAATGCTGAGGATTAACTATATGTCATCAATTAACCAGCACACGGCAAGGGCAAACATCTCAGGGCATTGTAGCCATCATAGTGGACAGCAATATCAACATGAAACAGAACTGCAGTGGTACATTTAACTCAGTTTAGATTTAATATTTTTTATAATTGGAGGCTGCACACATGATTAAAGAAAAATTATCCATAGTTCTACTGGAAGAGAGGGCAGTTGAATTTGAATTTGTCATTATTTGAAATAATTTATCATTGAGATAGCTATACTCCAACTTAAGAATGTATCTGGCCATTTCCAATAGAAGAAACAATTTCAAAGTCATAATTATTTACTTCTAGATTGTGCCTGACTTAATTAACCCCAAACACAAGACTGTGTAGCCCATATGAACATGACAATGCTTTGTAAAGATCACTTGTGAGTGACAGATGTACAACATGAAGGGCTGTTCCCTAAAATAACATGCTGGGATGGGCCTGCCCACCAATGTGTAGAGATGGGAAATGGAGATAAAGTTTTAAAAGTTTTGGGAAATGTAAACAATAATTGCATCAAGATGGAAGCACTAGCACAAATGCTCTCGGGAAAGGAGGCATCAACATGGGCTGCAAAGAACTGGTTCTGAGTCTACATCCTAGAAAATAGAAAAATATCTTTCTTCTATTTTAAAAAGGTTTATATTTTTCATTTCCTTTCTGGCCTCTCTCTACCATAATTGCTACCCCTATTGTCCCAGCATATGAGGAAGGAAAGGAACAGATACACTGGGATTCAGACTGGATGATGTTCTAGCTGCCATTTGCCAGTTGTATGACCTCAACCTCTCTGAGTGTCACTTTTTTTCTTCTGTAAAATAGGAATGATAATACTTAGTTTTTTGATGAGGAGTAACTGAAATAGCAAATATGAAATAGCTAACACAGAGCTAGACAGGACATAATTATATATTGGAAGCTATTTTACTTCCCTACTTCTTCCTTTCATCCCCATCTTCCATTATCTCTCCTTCTCCCCATTCCTCCTTTCTTTGCCTCCTTTTTCTCATTCTTTACTGATTATTTATTGAAAAATATTTTAACCACTTTTCATTTGCTAAATATTATGTTTGGCACTGAGGATAAGTTGGTGCCTTGAAGAGGGAAAAAATCCCTGCTCTCATAAGCTTACAATCTAATAAGAGAGACATAGTGACATAGTGAATGTAAAAAATTATAACTGTATAAAACAGAAGTATATGGGGCTCCTGGGTGGCTTAGTCGGTTAAGCGTCCGACTTTCGCTTAGGTCATGATCTCGCGGTTCGTGGGTTCTAGCCCCGCGTCGGCTCTGTGCTGACTGCCAGCTCAGAGCCTGGAGCCTGTTTCAGAGTCTGTGACTCCTTCTTCTCTCTGACCCTCTCCTGCTCACGCTGTCTCTCTCTCTCTCTCCTAGAAATAAATAAAACATTAAAAAAATTTAAAAAAAGAAAAAAACAGAAGTATATGATGCTATGAGAGTGAATAATTGTACTATTAATATCTTTTCCTTTTCCCTTTCTATAAGGGGAGAGTAGAACACAGAAAATTAATAGATTATATAAATGTATACGTGTTGATGGATTGATCTTGGAAATGTATGACTGTTGGTACTTCTGGATTTTGATATTCTGGACTCAGAAAGTTGAATAAGAGAGAGCATAACCTAAAATATTTCTTTTTCATGTTTGTCTTTTATGCTTCTTTTGCACTTTTTAGTTTTGGGTGAGTATTTGTTTTAGTGGACCTCCATAGGTTTACTCTTCCTTTGATTAAATGAATAGGAATTCTTTTGTTCCTTAGGGAGAAAAATGAACTTTGCGATTCAAAACAGTGGGTTGCCCCAAAACTCTATGTTCAGCCACGTTACAACCACTCAATAGAAAATAAAGCTTCTTTCCACATAGCAGTTTGATCATAATGAATAGAGCTGAGGCAGTGTCACAGTATGGAATGCCCTGTAGGGACTGAAGCCTCTCCCAAGCTGTGTGGCTTGGACAGAATAGGGAACTCAAAGTCCCCATCTACATAAGAACTCTTGCCATGAAGTGACAAAAGTTAGCAGTCACAAACAGAAAGATACTCTCTTATTGGATAATAATTCTCTTCTTGTTAATCCTAGAAGGAATAGGTTCTTTGCAGGGGGCCTTGGAGTCTGGGATAAAATTAACTTTTTATTAAAAGACTTTGCCTGGGAATTCTCCTTTCCTCTCTTGCCCTGCCTGCCAAAGCTGCAGAATTTGGGTCCTGTCAGTGTGTTTATGTCACATAAATATAATCTAATGTAACATTTCCTGTCATTATAGTAAGTGACTATTTTATGGACAAAACTAGAAGAGAAAAATAAAAGATAGCTACCAATGGTTTGTAATAGAGAATTTGGAGTTAAGTGATCCATGAAGTATCATAGTCAAGGACTGTCATTTCAGAAGTGCCAATCAGCCATGGCGATTGTTGCACTTGGAGATGGCCTTCATGTAATATACCACACCACATGCATGAGCATGCACGCACACACGCACATGCACATACATGCACACTGACACAGACACACACATTTGTTATGTCTCCTCCTACTACACATTACCAAATAAAGAAAAACTTTTGACTTCACTTCCTTCTCCAGCTACCTCCTCATTTCTCTCCTTTTCACAGCAATGTTCCTCAAAAGAATTGTCATCTTGATCACCTTTCGTTGTGTCTCTATGATGTTCCAATTGGACATTTCATCAAAACTGCCCCTTTGAAGGGCCTTGAAATTGCTACATCTGAAGGCCAGTTCCAGTGTTTATGTTACTTGACCCCCTTGAGACAACTGACAACAAGCTCCTCTTTTACATGTTTTCTTCACTTGGCTTTAGGATCCTGCCTTCACCTGGTTTTCCTCCTACCTAACTGGCCTCTGCTTCTTTGTCTTCAGGCTACATCATCCCCTTTGCCCTGGAGCCACCCAGCTCTCACTCCCTTGGTGATCTTATTCAGTGACTGGCTTTCTAATATTTATACTTGGGTCACACCCAGATATATATCTCCAGGCTAGATCTTTGCCTTGGATTTCAAATTCACATAGCCAACTTCCCATGGGTTATGCCCATTTAATGTCTAGCAAGCATCTCAGCATTAGCATGACCCAAACTCCACTCCTTTTTTTTTTTTTAATTTTTTTTTTTTATTTTTAGGAAAGAGAGAGAGAGAGCGTGAGCAGGGGAGGGTAAGAGAGAGAGGGAGATACAGACTCTGAAACAGGCTCCAGGCTCTGAGCTGGCAGTCAGCACAGAGCCCGATGCGGGGCTCGAACCCACGAACCGCGAGATCATGACCTAAGCGAAAGTCGGACGCTTAACCGACTAAGNGCGGGGCTCGAACCCACGAACCGCGAGATCATGACCTAAGCGAAAGTCGGACGCTTAACCGACTAAGCCACCCAGGCACCCCCCAAACTCCACTCCTAATCATCCCCCCCCCAGCTCTGTTGCTCTCTATCTCCCTGCAGTTTATTTAAGGGTAGCATCATTCTTCAAGTGTTCAGGTCAAAAACCCCTGAGCCATCGTAGACTTCTTTCTCTTATGTTCTCTGCCCAGTCCGTCAGAGAACCATGTCAGCTCAACATCTGAAATATACTATCTGTCCAATCTCTTCTCTACATTCCCTCTGCCAATAGCCTGGTTCCAGCTACAATCTTCTCTTCCTGGATTACTGTAATGACCTTTTGATTCATCTCCCTTCTTGTCTTTGTCTCTCACAGACCAGTTTAGTCTAGTAAGAGGTCCTAATAAAGCAGACGTTAGAAAATTTGTATAGTTGTTACTTCTTTGCTTAATATCCTGCACTGCCTTAATCTTACTGTGGATAAAACCATAGTCATTTAAATGGTCCACATGGTCATACACTATCTGAAACCCAGCTAATTTCCTCACCTCATTGCATACTAGTACCACTCTCAGACCTCCTTGGTGCCCCTCAGAGACCCCAGACATGTTCTTGTTTCTGTGCTTTTGTACGTGCCTGGAGTTCTCTTTCCCAAGAAATTTAGGACCTGTAGGTCTTCACTGAAATGTCATCTTCTCAGTGTGGATTTTCCTGATGTCACTACTTAAAATTTCAACATCCACACTTCTTTCCAACATTCTTCATATTTATTCCTGTTCTCTTTTTCTCTATAGCCTGCATCATCCTTTAACATACCTCATTATTTTACTTATTTATTTTGCTTAGATCTACCTATCCCACCCCTCCTTTTACTAAAATGTTAAGTTCCATGAAGGCAAAGGACTTTGTTTCTTTTATTCACTGCTGTATTCCCATTGCTTATAACAGTGCTTGACCCATACAAGTAGTCAACAAATATTTCTCAATTGGACAAATGAGACTGTCAGAAATAGGATTTATTATTTATGACTCTAAAATGCATTATCACCATGTTTAATGTATTTGTACTTTCCTATTCCTATCTACTTCTCATGCACTGTTCCAATGACTGCACCCTCCCTGGCTGGATGGGTAGGCAAAAGTGATGGTGTGGATGATGCAAACAGGATTACATCACTGTATGGGGTAGTATATCTGGTGTGTCTGTGAAAGCATATGGTTCTCCCTACTACCCTGAGGCCACCCTTTCAATGAAACCTGAAAACAACTAAATGTTGTGTGTCACAAATTTGAAAAGATACATGCATCCTCATGATTATTGGATCATAATAATCCTTATGATTATTATTTACAATAGCCAAGATATGAAAGTAACTTGTGTCCATCAATAGATGAATGATAAGGAAAATGTGGTGTGTGTGTGTGTATAATTGAACATATATGTAACAGAATATTATACAGCTTTAAAAAAAGAGGAGATCATGTCATTTGAGACAACATAGATGGACCTAGAGGGTATTACACTAAGTGAAATAAGTCACATTGAGAAACACAAATACCATCTGATTTCACTTATATGTGGAGTCAAAAAAGAACATGAATAAACAAACAAAAAGCAGAATCAGACATACATACAGAGAACAAACTCATGGTTGCCAGAGGGGAACGAGGTGAGGAGATGGGCAAAATGGGTGAAGGGGAGGAGATACAAGCTTTTAGTTATGGAGTGAATAAATTATGGCAGTAAAAGGAACAGTATAAGGAATACAGTCAATGATACCATGATAGTGATGTAATGGGATAGGTGGTAGCCATATTGTGGTGAACATAACATATAGGTATAAATTTGTCAAATCACTAAGCGGTATATGTGAAACTAATGTGACATTGTATGCCAACTATACTCAAATATAAACAAACAAATAAATGTTGGGTGTCAAGATCTCTCGAAGTTATTTGTGGATTTTTTTCCATTACAAGAAGTACTACATGCAAAGGTAATAGAACTATCTTTACGTGTACGCATACTTTATTTTTATTATTTTTTAAGTTTTATTCATTTTTTTTGAAAGAGAGAGAGAGAGTGCAAGTAGGGGATGGGTAGAGAGAGAGGGAGGCACAGAATCCAAAGCAGGCTCCAGGCTCTGAGGTGTCAGCACAGAGCCCAACGTGGGGCTCAAACCCACGAACCATGAGATCATGAACTGAGCTGAAGTCAGATGCTACCTGTTGAGCCATCCAGGCGCCCCTGTGTTTTTTTATTTAAAAAAGAATTAATCTTTCAAAGTCACTCTAAAGAAGGTACATGCCTTATACCTGCATAATATATTAGCTCTTCATGGGCAAGTTCCAAGACACATATTTGTTTATTGAATATCTATCACTGACATCATATTTCCATTTTTTACTGAAAACTTTTCATTATCATTGCAAAAAGAAACATTTTCTAATGCCAGAATCCCATAGAAAGATTTGTGCTGTAGTTTACAAGGTGCCAAGAGAAGATGAGGTAGTATCCAGTAGTACTGTTGATTTGATTAGAGCTACACACTCCATGGCAGATGGTAAAAAGGGTTTAAGAGGTGGGTACTCGTAAATACCCTCTCAGCCCTTCCGCTCCCCTACACTGCTACAGAGGGCCAGTAATCCTGCTGCTAGCCAGAGATTGCTCTGGGTTTACATAATGGAGAATATTCCCAAGATACAAAGTTTTTAGTCTCCTACCCTCCTTTTATTTATTTGTCTCTAGGAGAAAAAAAATAGAATTGCAAAATGAAGTCAACCTACACAAACTCCATGCTACAAAGAAGACATTATTGTAATTTTCAAGTGTATTATCCAAGTAGTTTTTGAAAGAAGCTTAGTGATGATTTATGACCAAGTTTTTATATAAATCATAATTACTTAACCAGAATATTGATCCAAAAATAAAATGAGGGACAATGTGCATCATAAATTTTATGATTTGGGATTTATTATATACATATTTCAAGTAAATATTAGGTCCAGATGATACAGATGGTGACTTTAACTCACTCTTTTTTTTTTTTTTCAAACTCCATCTTTATAAACAAAAATACAGCCAACTATGAAATCAGATTACTGTGGTGGAAACATTTCAGTTCAAAGACAAAATTAAACACCTATTTCAATGTGTGTATCCAAAGCATAAACACTTAAAAAAATTATTTGCAGTATTATTGACTGTGATTCAAAATTGGCGACAAGAAAAAAAAAGCAAAGAACGCCAATGTTCCTGGTATTCTGTATGGTGCTTGTTCTGTGTTTTAATTTTGTGTTTTGCGTTTTTCTTGTCCAGAAAGTGAAAATGCAGTGTGATATTGCAAGTGAATATCTGAGTTAGGTCCACTACTGTGCATTTTTCAACCCATAGTCCTATTTCTCATAAGATAAGATGCAACATAGTGGCACTATGTGTGTATTATAAGTGTGATAAGGTTCTCTAAAGCATCTTGATGATGAAACAGAGGGGGCACCAGTTGGAAGACAGGATTGATTACGTGGAGTCTGCTTTTGGATACATTATTGAGTTATCCCATCTGCAAAAAAAAAAATAACAAACTTTGTTTCCCCTTCATAGTCAGAAGCTAAGTATTGGCATACAGGAGGTAAGACTTCCCTTCCTTGTGTTCAGTCCTATAAAAAAAAAAAAAAAAAAGATCTTTTTTGAGAGTAGTAAGCCTGGGAAATAGAGACAAAAGTATTTTCAGAGCAGTGCAGGTAGCTTTATTTTTAAAACCATAACAGGCCTGAGTCTTAGTCTTAATTTTTTTTCTTCAAGGATTATGTTGAATCAAGATGGAGTCTTGAAACAAAAAAAATGGGATTGAAAAACATGGTTTTCAGAAGCTCAAAGATGAGGATAATGAATTATTCACTGCTATGTGTAGCATCTTCAGGATCTAGGAAGACCATCTATAGAGCAAGGCTGGGCAAATTGCAGCCCATGGGCACATTTGGTCTGCCTCATGTTCTTGCATGGCTTGGAAGCTAAGAATAACTGTTAAGTTTTTTTTTTTTTTAATATTTTTATTTATTTCTAGGAGAGAGAGAGAGAGAGAGACAGCGTGAGCAGGGGAGGGTCAGAGAGGGCGGGTCACATTCTGAAACAGGCTCCAGGCTCTGAGCTGGCAGTCAGCACAGAGCCCGACGTGGGGCTTGAACCCACGAACCGTGAGATCATGACCTAAGCGAAAGTTGGACGGTTAACCGACTAAGCCACCCAGGCGCCCCTAACTGTTAAGTTTTTAAATGGCTGAAAAAATCAAAAGGTATTTTATGACACATAAAAATGGTATGAGATTCAAATTTCAGTACCTATAAAGAAAGTTTTACTGGAACTTACACATGTTCGTTTGTTTGTCTATTTTCTGTGATTGCTTTCACATTACAACAGCAGAGCTGAATAGTTTTGACAGAGTGCATGGCCTGCAAAGTGGAAAACATTTACTATCTGCTGCTTTACAGAAAAAGGCTTGTAGACTCCTGGTACCACTTATACAACTCTTCCCTAAACTGACATGTAGATCATTTGCAATTTTTTATGTTAGATATAAAGTTAGGGATAACTATATCTGTTACATAGTATAGCTCTAGTTTTTGCCTCCCTAACTGTAAAGAAAGCCACATTCATCCATGTACTTGATTGAATATGAGACTCAGGAATGTGTTCTCCAGATTACAGTAGGGATTCAGACCCATAGTCCAGACTAGATGCTGAATGTGTTCCATACTTGCAATATTGTCTTGTCTACCCTTATTTTACTATTAACACTACAATGAAATAGCTGAACCTCACCAACAAAAGAGATACTTTTGAAAGAAATGAACTTTTTAAAAGGTGGAATGTTTTAAAAGGCAAATTGCAATCCCTATTTCACTAACTGTTAAGGATTATGTATTTATGAGCCCTTAATCTCATAAAAAATCTTGATTAGAATATGGCTAACTGTGGGGCGCCTGGGTGGCTTAGTCGGTTAAGCGTCCGACTTTCGCTTAGGTCATGATCTCGCGGTTTGTGGGTTCGAGCCCCTCGTCGGGCTCTGTGCTGACTGCCAGCTCAGAGCCTGAAGCCTGTTTCAGTCTGTATCTCCCTCTCTCTCTGACCCTCCCCTGTTCAGGCTGTCTCTCTCTCTCTCTCTCCTAGAAATAAATAAAAATATTAAAAAAAAAAAGAATATGGCTAACTGTGATTTACTGTTTAATTTTAATTTAGAATCAAGATATTCCTAAATGGGGCCCCAAAAATGCAAGCATGCTTGATGTAAAGATCCTCCATATATCCCTCAGGGACTAATGTCCTGACATCTTCTAGAGTTTTCTAATGGCTTTCTGTTTAATGTACAGAAAAGCATGTGGAGAGAAGGGGAATGAGTAATCTTTTCAGTCTCTTGAATATGCTCCCTGAGATCTAGGAATTCTTGCTTCTTTTCCCTATAAAAGATTCAGAGGAGAAGCAGAAACAGATTCTAGTAAAACAACTCCTGATCACGAGGGGAGTGGGGGGAAGGAAGAGGTTTTCATCTCATCAGAATAGTATCAGTTTCTACTTTGTCTTAGAGACATTTCTTTAAAAACTGGCTTGACCAGAATGTTCCTTTAAAATTGCTTTTTCAAAGAGCTTTCTCTCTTATGTAGAACAAAACCTATCTTATCAGGATTCAAATAAAGCTTTGGCATAGAAATTTAACTGCTTTCGTGACAGCAGATACGGAATTGACACTGAAATGCTGAATGGAAACTAGATTCTGCAGTGACAAACGGCTCATAGAACAGGTGTTGGCTATGCTTGAATTTGGATATTTCTGTCTTCAGCTGTGTGATCATGCATTTATCTCAGAGTTCCAAATTCTGCCAACCGACACTGTGGCATCTGATATCATCATAATCAACTTCCTAGTAACTGTGTTCCTCACACATTGTCAGATGGTTGTCCCTATACAGGTATTCTGATGGGAAAGAAGTATTTGTGAGAACCTAGGTAGATTCCTGGGCCGTGGCAGGTCTAACAACTCTGTAGAATCCTTGGAGTTTATATGACCTTGGTGCTTAGATAACTACCAAATCTATAGGGGGCATGGAATCCCCTTTCTCATACTCTTGGTGGAGACATACACAGACACTCTTTCTTTATGCATTCATCGATGTTGCTACCTCTGGGCCTTGCTGTAAACTTCTTCTGAATTACAAGTGCTTCTTGTAATTTTTTTTATTATTAATCTTTGACTCCTTGGAAATGACTTCTACTTACATGGAGTTGCTTAAGCCATGAGGCCTGAGGCACTGAAATGCAGTGTGCTAACTTGAACTTCATGAAATGTATTTTAGCAAAGATGAACTTGCTATATTTGAAGGCCCTAGGTGTAAGGCTACTCCATGCTAGCATGCACGCAGAGTTCAATCCTTTGTACAAAATTAGGCCTTGTCTTGGGAGAGGATTTCTAGTTAATCAGCAGCATCCCTTTTGCTTTTAGGTGATGATGAAGTACTCCATTTCCTTATTACAACTATTTTACTACATAAAGGCTCTATTTGGAGATGGCCCCTATTATCCCAATGGCTCATGTAAGATGCCAGAAAAAACATTAAAAAGAGAGAGAGAGAGAGAGAGAGAGCAAGATGATTTTAGACAAGCTTCAATGGAATCATCTGTGTTTACTACACCATGCCCACCATTAATCTATCTGTATTTAAGCTCTCAGACCTCAAGTCTGCTGAGTCTTTGAAGCGCTATTTCCACTTCTGATTTATTTTTTTTTCTTAAATAAAAATGAAAGGAATTTAACCTTTTGATTATTCAGAATCCTCATTCTCTATTTTACTTAAGTTTCTGAACTGGAAGTTGCTTTGTCATAACTATGCCAATCTGATCTGATCATTGGTTCTAGTACTGTTTTCATTCTCCTCAATTTTCTTACTTTTTCCTGAGCATGAAATGTCCTAATTGCGTTACAGTTACACATATTCAAATTGTACATATATTAAATGCTAGTATAATACTATTTTAATAATGTTTCCTTTTGCTAAGTATCTTAGAGAAAAGAACTTTCACATTTGTTTTGGGTGTTTGCTTCTTGCATTGACTATAAAAATGTGACCAATATCTTTCCAATTAGTTCTTTTGATATTATCCCTTTTCACAGAGGATAAAGCATTTCTGAGTGCTACTGACAACTTCCAACACTGTACCCTACAGAGTCTCCAGGACACTCATTATTAGTGTGTCCTCATTCTGACTTGTTTAAGAAATATCAACCAGTATGTCACTATGGATTAAAGTTCCTCCTCCATCTCTACTCAGAGTGTCACCATCAGAGAAAGCAAATCCACAACTGTAGGGCTTCTTCAGTTATTCATCAAACATGCACTGAAGGACAGGCACTATGCTTGGTGTTTGGTATAGAAGTTGACTCAGATGGCTAGGAGGAGGCAATAACTAACTCTGGATGGCTTCTCTATTATCAGGATTGGTAAAAACTCAGGAATTAATCATATTGTTTAGGTGAAAAACTGCACTCATATTCAATTTTTGGGGTAGTTATTGGTGCTTTCTTTTTCCACAGTCATACTCCTTTCTTCTTTCCTAAAAGAAGTCCAATTTTGCTCAGGCATGGGCTAGTGTTTTCGTCTGAAAAAAATAGGATCCACCCAGTGTTTTGTGAGATAAACCAATATGTTGTCCAAGTCCATCACGGTGATCCCATTTGTTTTTGCCAGTGATTGGTTTGATAATGACCGAACATATTAAGCAGTTTTTGCCAACAGGCTAGTTGGGTAGTCTAGTCTGCACGCAATCCCTGATATGAGGGAAAGCTGACACTTTTTTATTTATTTGGAAGTTGTTCTATGAAGATATGATACTTACAGCTGGTGTAGTCATCCTAAAGTCCTAAGTGGGGATATTATCAACACATCAAATGAAGATAGAGCAGAAAAATGAAGCAAACGTTATTAAGCTACTGAATCAACCATGAAACTGCCTAGGCCCAGAGTTCTTGTTAAGAGAGACAATAAATGACTATTTCTTAAAGTACTTTTAGCTGAGCATTGTGTTACATATACCTAAGGAATCTTAACTGATATATGTTACTACCATGTTTTGCATTCAAATAATCCTAAGTCATTGCTTCCTTTCTGAAGCCTTCTCTCAGTGTTAGCTGTATAATACTGTTATAATAGAGAGAGTGCTATGTCTTTCAATGATAATTAAGAAGGCTAATCAATTGGACCAATTTTATACTATTAGTGGAGAGCTGGGGTAATTTTTGGCTGGTTCCATGGAGCCTTTGTGCTTTTTGGATATATTGGTGTCTAATGGAAAGAACAGCATACCATATTCTATTTTACATTCTATTTTAATTCACAGTCCCAGATTTTAATTTATTCTAGATTTTATCAATTAGGAAAATTGATCATTACTGAATATGTATTGAACAGATTGCTGATTTTAATTTTAAATGTTCCAATAATATAATTAATTGTGTGCATCAACAGATATATTATTGCTCTAATATTTGTTAATATTATCTTTTATTCCTCCACATATCTTTGAGGGAAATAACTGATATAATGAAAACAACCTTCACTTAGAGAAAACATAGAGAAATTTTGTGGAATTATGTTTATGTTCCTTAATTTGGAAAAAGGAAAAACAGGAAAGGTTACTATTGCATTGATGAAATAAATTACTTGAAATTATGATAACTTATGTTCTTGCAGAGTTTGAGATTGTGTTTTTTAAAATGAGACAATAAGCTACAATTAAAGTTAATTTATATTCATTACATTATGTTGAATTTTATCATTTGCTTTTAAGCAGTGTTTTTTCTATTGCACTATTATCTACTTAAAATTTAACTGTGCCTTTTTGGGAGTTTCATTTAATTATCTCTAAGTCAGTATTAGCTGCTTAGTTAGCCTAATTATGTTATTATGTGATAAATAAAATGCTTGTATATGGACATTCGGCAAAGGATATTTCCACGTATGTTATTAAAAATAACTCTCAATCTCTGATTAAAAAAACAGCATTCTCATACTGTTTTTTTTCTTAGAATTTTGCTGACAAGTAGGCTTCTTGATATTCAACAATGAAAATATTAATAATTATGACCAAAAGATAGAGGGAAATTATGAAGCCCAAAATTCATTTATGTAGCCACTCTAGTTTGATGAAAACTAAATAGAAAGAAGGTTAGTATCTTTCTATTAAAATCATAATGCTTACTCCTTCATTTTATAGAGATGGATATAGAAATTATTTGTTACTGATGCATTTTAAATATTTCTAACAGAAATGTCACCAGATGTCAGCACAGTTGAAGAATGATGCTTGCAGAATGAACGTGTTTGGTTAGAATATGTTCCACTTCTTTTTTCCTTCATCTTCCCCATTCCTCTCACTACCAAAACCTTCCTCACTGACGATCATAGAATCTGGAAGCATTATAGCTGGAAGGGATTTTACAAGCCATGTACACCACCTCTATACCCCCCATACCTCTATCCAGGGAGGAGGAAACTGAGCGAAATAAATCCAAGGTTCCTTAAATATTTGGTAGGAGAAGAGGTACTGAACTCCTAACTTCAGTCTAGTTCTCTGAAATAAATATTCTTGGGCAGTCTCAACTCTTTAGGGGCCACATATTCCATCCAAATATCAGTCTGAAATGTCTTCTTTGGATAACTGCTTGTTTATATAGCTTGAGATGCACTACATATGAATAAGTTGTTCAAAACAACTCAGTGCTTGGATATGAACTATAGGATTTCATGTTAAAGCACTAATTAGCATGGTATTACCAACAGTCCAATAGCTACACCAACATGTAGTACCACGTAAGCCTGTCAGCTAGGGCCCTCAGGACCACTGGAGACCTGCTGCTTTTGATCTAGTGTGGGGTGTTTACTAACTCTATCGGATGACTTGTCAGTGCCTAAATCTATCTTATCTAAAATTAAAGTCATTACTATTTCTTACAACTTTATTTCTTCATTTCTTTATTCAACAAATATTTACTGAGTACTTCTTTGTGTTAGGTAGTGCTCTAAAATAAAAGGTTTTCATAGCACTGAATAAAATTGACAAATTCCCTTTACCTTCTCCCATGGAGCTTACATAGTATTAGACTGGACAGAAAATAAATCAATATTTGATATAATAAAAGGTAGCAATATAAACTTTGCCAATGAAGCAATGTGAGTGGTCAGACAGGTGGTGGGCTAGGGAAAAATATGCACTGTGTGGCCAGAGATCGCCTCTCTGATATGACAGTGAATTGAAGATCCTACGCATGTGGCAATTGGCATGCGTTATTTTGCCTTGTAATTTATTTTTTATCCCTTCAGTAAGTATTATTATGTGCCCTTTTGTTGTGAGACGTGTTGCCTAGTATCATGCCTGGCTGAAACAGTCACAGGTTGTTGAACTCACAAGCATCACAGTTTAGAATCAGAGATATCACATGTGTACATAGGAATAGCTAAAACAAGGCAGATAATGGTAAATGTAGAAGATAAATATCAGTAAAGTGCCGGGGAGTTCAGAAGATAGAAAGAAAATGAAGAGAGGTGCTTATTTTATTAATATTGTCTTCCCAACCACGTATTAAGGAGGTGGGCATGATACATTTTTCTTCCTTTTACCTCAACTTCCTAGCACAGTACCTTCCCTGTTTGTGCCTTGTTTGGACTATAGAAATTTGTTGCAGATGAGGACTATTGTGTTAGTGGCAGCTCTCATTTAAATTGTCCTATAGGAAGCAAATATTCACATGTAAATGAATCATGTCTAAAACGAAAGGCAGCTTTTTCTTTTAATTCTCTTATCTGAGTCTACCCAAATTTAAACCATCTCCTGTCTTCTTCCTCTGTCTTAATCTATCAGTAGGCGCAGTGTGAAGAGAGGACTCTGTGTCCTGTCAATCTATGCAGGTATTAGGGACCCATGTGCAACATATGTATAAGCGAGCAACTGAATAAACGAAAAGACTTTCTGGGAATTGAGTTTGGCATTATTCAAATGACTTATAAAATGGACTTTTCATGACTGAAGGGAGCAGAGAAATGGGGAAAATTTTAAGTCTAAAAAGAAGCTTTTAAAGGGAATATACAACTTGGACTCCATGATTGTTTTTATTGGATCAATAGGACATCCACTTCTAGTGCTTGATTAGGTCGCCATTTTTTAAGCAAGTAGAATAATAATAATAATTAAAAGAACTTAAATAAGTCTATGCATAAAATATGCTGTCTATGCATTTAAAGACAGCAGGACTCTCTCTTTTGTGATCTCTCAAATCCCAAGTGTCTCGTTTTAAGAAGAATCATTTCAGTTCCTCTTTCAGTCAAAAAATTAAACCGTTTTAATTTTCTGAGGGAAGAAGCCCCTAAAGCCACATAGACGTTTTTAATCCTGCCCTAATATAAGCTGAATTCTCCAAAATGCCTGCCTCTGAGGTAAACAGAATCCATTAAAAAGTGGTTATTAAGCCCTGTGAACAGAAAACAATATTAGAAGCCTAAAAATGATAGCTTTGGGGCAATGAAGCTCATTGGAAGCAGAGTGCAAAAGCAAGAACAGGAAAGGGAGAGGGATTCTTCAGTATAAAAAAAGATTATGATGAAAAATATAACTAATTTGCATTTTCATTGTTTCTTTCAATAAAAATCTCAAGAAACTTTACAGGACAAGTAGGGTGATAAAATGAAGCCTCGGGGTAAGTTACCAGATGGAATAATATATACAGGAGGGAAATATATACAAATATGGAAACTTCACTGCTTATGTAAGCGACGTTAACTGCCTAAGCATGTTTTCTGCACTTATTTTCTACCACATTTAGTGCTTTTGAAGAGCTTACTGTTTAACAACAATATACATATTTTAGAAAGAACTGTTACCTTAGAAGTGTACCTCAAAAGTCAAGTACAATTGAGTCATGTTTCAGAAGTTTTTATGTTGTGAACCAAAACTTAGGCACACACCAAAAGCTGGACTTTTGTATCACGGTATGTCCTTGTTGAGAGAAAATATAAATATATATAAAATAAGTATGAGAATATGATATTTATGTATTATACAAACACATGTACGTATGTGTGTGCATCTTAAGAGTTCTAGGAAATAAAAAATATATATGTATCTTTTGTGGTACTAAGTCCTATGCAATTGAGTGCAACACAGAACTGGAAATTCACAATTCTTATTTAGCTTCTGCTATAAATGTAGGTGATGTTCTTGCTAAGGTGAGATTCCCCTAACTGTCTTAGAGTTAATATTCAAAAATCATAATGAACTTTAAATGTAACCCATGTTAACACAGTGCATGTGTTCTGTTCAGATAAGGCTTATTTTCAATAAATGGCATGAAGGATCAGCCTCAGTCTCAATTCATTAAAGCCCTCTATTGCACTGACAATTCAACAAAAATGGCTCATAAATTAATGATTATATTTCCAATAAAATATATAGATGGAAAACAGATTATGCTATATGGACTTCTGATTAGTTTCATGAACCCTAAAATAACACTTGCTATATATATTATTACTGACCTAGAAATAAGCTTTAATCTCCTTTTAAAACATAAGCCCACCTTAGTCAACTTAGGAATTAAAGAACTCATTCACATTGCAATCATTTTCTATTGAAACTAGTCTTTGGAGTATCTTAGCATTTTTAAAGCAAAAATGAAAGTACTAACATCACATCTAACAAGTGGAGATGATGTTCCAAAGACTAAGGAACCTCACCAAATTTATGCTCTTAATGTCTCTGGAAGTAAGTGTTCCAACATTCTTCTGTCTTCTGGATATTAAAATTTCTGTTACATTTAGATCAGCATTGGATTTTGTATACATACTTGGTGTTCTCACCACCAATTATAGATGGTGATGGAAGTTCAACTCAATAGCAGACCCACCTCTGTCCTTAACTATTTCACAAAGATTAGCTGAATAGGGAGTTGGGGGGACTGGCAAATGGTCTCTCTCTCACCTTATTTTCATCAGTCTTTCCTAGATCTTATGAGTTTCTTGGCTTATTGGTTGACTCCTCCCTAGAACTAATTCATTACAAGGTGACTGACTCCTCACAGGCACTCTGATGTCAGTCATGTAAATGTTGTATATTCCCATTTACTCGCAGGTATCTTTTTGGTAACTCTGTCTCTATTGCCACCAATTCTTAAAAAAGAAAGTTCTATCAGGCCCATTACCTATAATTTCTGTTTTAATCAGTTCCAAGGACTTTGTTATAGTCATCCTCTGATCTAAAACTTGACAGTCTGATTGCTGCCAGGGTCTCTAAGATACTAATAACAGTTTTCAACTTACTGTGATCATGCACTTGCTTGATTTTTTCCATAGTGACTACCCACTGACTCAACTTCACTAGTTATGATTTTATGATCTCAGGTTTCTGTCTTTCAACAACAGAGTAAATTTGATTATTTCATATAAGTTTTTTTTAAAAAGTATACTATGCTTAATTCTTATGTAGACTGTGGTCACCCAGATTTCTTTTCTCCTTTCTATCCTGAATCAGCAAATGATTGGATTTGTAAGCATTTTAGTCATTGTGTTTTGAAGCAGCCAGAGACACAAGGGGAAGAAATATTGTAAGAAAACTGGAAAATAAGCCTGGTTACCATGGCAAATATATGTACAGTATTTCTGAAGAGACCTGTAAATAAATCATTGATCAGGATTTTTGCTCACTTCTTAACTCATCTTTGTTATCTTGAAGTATATCTATCTTCAAATGAATCAGATTATAGTATTCAATACATTATTGAAGAACTATGAGTTTGTAACCAATATAGAATCCCTGATTTCTAAAATGCATGAATGTAGTGTTATGCCAGAGACAGAAAATACTCCAGGTAATGCTACAACCTAGAACCATTAACAACCCATACAACTTAAAGTCATCTAGAAACTAAAGTTAGAGCAGTTAAATTCAATGATGCAGAGCTTAGCACAGTAGGACTACACGATGCCTACTCTGCGATTCAGCAAAGTGAAATATATTCAAAATGCATTTTCAGTTAATGATAAAATTCTGTTTAACTGCAAAAAAGGAAGGGAAGTATGTTTTAAAAGTCAACACACACACACACACACACACACACACACAACACTGTAGAAAATCCTTTCAGCATTGGCAGTTGAAATCTATCTAGCCAAAACAATTCAATACAACAACCATTTATTGAGCATCCCTAAGAGCTAGTGTTTTGGTGCTGGGAATAAAAAAATGAGTCAGTGGATTCTGCACTCAGATAATTTACAAACTAGCCAAGGGGTCAACAGCCATATAGCTCATTATTATACTATGATAAGTGAGATCACTGAGGAATAAGCAAAGTGTTAAGGGAGCACAATAACATTTGGGGTCATTCTCATTCCTGACATCTACGTTCTAGCTGAATGCATATAGGCTGAAGATGGAAATAGGTATGTGGCAGATGGGTAGTCTCTCTACGATTCATTCTTATACATATTCCAGAAACTCAGACATATGCTGCACATAAGCATACATTCACCATAGAAAAACGGGGAAGCTCAATAAAGAATCATAAAGTTAAAAACCCACGGAGTTACTAAACTTCAGTAGTGTGAACAGAGTTCAACAATTTGTATTGATTCTAAATAACTAGATAAATAAGTTGTCATTTGATGAAAGATGTATAGGAAAAGACTGGTAAAGAAAGTCATATTTCAAAAAAAAAGGTGAAGATAAAAGTTTTTTTTAAACTTCTTTGTTTGTTTTGTTGTTTTTTTAAATTATAGTTTATTGTCAAGTTGGTTTCCCTATAACAGCCAGTGCTCATCCCAGGTGCCCTCCTCCATGCCTATCACTCATTCGTTGCTGTTTTTCTTTAATCAAGGCTGGGATAGGATGAAGTTTTAGCAAATGGTCATCATAAAAATTCTGTAAAAATCAAGAAATTACTTTATAAAGCAATGTACACTGAGGGCATATTTATTTTGAAATCAATTTTGTTTTAAAGGCATACTTTCCTATTTAATGTTTTTGAGAAAAGAACACTCACCCCATATATATACTCTGGGTGAAATACAAGTAAAATGCAGTAATATTAATTTGAGGGCCTTGGGCCTTGTGGGCACATGTGGTTGACCATGAAGCCAAAAGGTTTATGAAACTGTAGAGCTGGGAAGACATACCAATAAATTACTTTTAGAATGTGGTTATAATTTTTTTAATAGGAGAAGGGAAATTTAATAACTGAAGGGATTAGGGTATTTATCTGAAAATATTTATCTACAAAAATTCTCAGACACATAGAATATAAACAGGTCTACTAATGGCTTTCCCTCAGGAAATTCTAGATACAATTTAACATGTCTAAACCTACACTCATATTTTCATTCCTCAATTTATTCTTCCATCAATTTACATTTATTGAACTCATATGAGACCCTCTGGATGCAAAGACAAGGCTTTTCAAAGACGTTAAATCTAGTGCTTTAGATCCATAGTTAAAACATCTATTAATGAACTAATGTATATAAAATGCTGTTGGAATTCATTAGAGGGGCAAATAGATTAGGCTGGCCCGCAGTAGGCCATTTAAGTAAGTCGTTTTACAAGGGCCATTTGTGTTGACTTTTGAAGAAAAAAAATAAGAATTGGGTAGGTGAAGAAGGGACAATGATGTGGAAGAAGGAGCAGTTAACATGCAAACACTCCATGTTGTTCAGAAAGCCTGGAGTGCAGACAGGGGAATGCCGATGACATTGGATGTGTCCCTAGGTCATGGAAGGCATTTTACACCATAATGAGAACTTGGATTTTATCTTGTAGGCTATGTGGAAGCACTAGAAGATTTATAGCAAGGACGTGATATAATAAGATTTGCATTTTGGTGAACTCATTCTGGCTGCAGTGCAAAAGATTGGTTAGAGCAGGGTGAGACAAGACAGGGGACCAGTTAAGAGTCTGATGAAGCATTTAAGAGAGAAATAATGACATGGATAAGGAGGATGGGCTTGACATATGTAGCATTAACATGATCTGGTAACCAAACAGGAATGGTGGCTGAAGAAACTGAATGTACCAATGAAGACTTCCAGATTTCTGGTTCAGCAACTGGTTACAAGTAGATGCCTACCATCAGTGTGGGACTAAAAGAAGAGAAGCAGATTTTGAGAGAGATAAAGTCAATTTAATTTTAAACATGTTAGGTTTGGGGAAGTTATGAAGCATACAGTTTGCGATAACTAGAATGCTGTTATATTTATGGATCTGGAGCTGAAGAGAAGAATCCTGTACTAGTTTGCTAGGGTTATCATAACAGAATGCCACAGAGTGGATAATTTAAACAACACAAATGTATTTCTCATAGTTTTGGAGGCTAGAAGTTCAAGATCAAGGGGTTGACAGATTTGGTTTCTTCTGAGGCCAGTTCAGCCCATAACAGATCTGATCTACAGATAGATTTCAGACTCACTGACTATTGTTGCTAATTTAAGAAGCATAACAATAGATGGATCACCCAGGGAGAATGTAAAAATTATATTTGGCTCTCAGGCTTGACCTGGAAGATGAAGTCCAGGGAACTCTATATATAGACCATGAAAAATGATACAATAGTCCAGATGTAAGAGCAAATTGGATAATTTTTACATCAAAATGCAATATTATCTATAACTTTCAAAGCTCCAGAGGCCTATAGCCCTATAGCAACCCTTATATACTATTAACCTATCTTCATTCTTATAGGCAGTAGTCATCTTTTGAAACAAATTTCTTTGAGAGTGTATGTGAACTTTTCTCTTCACCTTTCATTATTGTTGCTGTTATTACACATGTTAGTGTATATGAGACTGGTTACTGTGGAAAAAAAGATGATTCAAAGGAGATTTAGTATGAGATAAGATCTGAAAGGTTTCCCTTAGCTTCTTATCAGTGCTGTAGACTTCCTAACTCATGGAAGCCACCGGTGAAAAGACTTTGCTTCTGGCAGTTGCCATTTCTACATTCTACAGTTAGAGATGCTCAGGGTTTAGGCAATCATGGAAGTTTTTCTTGTCCTTTTCAAGTTGGAGAGAGCAATCCTGGACAGTCTTCCAGTGGGGTGTCTTGTATCTCTTTACCTGTGGAGAGCCTAGTAACCAAGATATATAGTCAAATAGCTTTTGTTTTCCTTTAGCTGGAATTCCAAGTCAGCAAACTGTAGAAAGTGTTTCACCATATCCGTTATTTTCTCTTCTAGTTCTCTGAATTTATCTAAATTCCACTGGTGATGACATTCTAGCCGATTAAGAAGAAATCACAGAGTTACATCAGAAACCAAATAAATGTAAGCTCTATATTCCTGTTTGTATGACACTTTGGGTGACCTTGGAGAAGGACATGGTTGAAACTCAAGAGATGTGTTTGCCCCCTATATAGAATTCTACTCTTGAGTAATTCATTGCTATTTGGACCTAAGTTTTACACATGGTAGATAATGAGGCTAGACCGTCATTATTTTTTTCTTCATGGAAATAAAGGAAGCTGGGTAACTCTGTTTATTAAAACCTATTTACTTGGTTCTGCTAAGATCCATTTTGACTGTCTTAATATTTTACAATTATTATGGCTTCCCTAAAAGGAAAGAAATTTACCAATCCATTTATGCACTGAATTAGGAAGAATGGACTGTTAAAGTTCCCTGAGAACAGCTGTTTAGAAACAAGATCATCATAAAATACTTTTAGAAGCAACCAATCAAATTTGCAACTGGGCCTGGACAACAAAGAAAAATGCCAATGTAGTGAAAGATAAAAATGAAATGATTTGGTACCTCTATCATCATAAATATCAATGAGCACTGTAATTTTATGTTGCTGAAATTGGCACTAGGGCATTATTGATTTTCTGTATCATCTAATGGTTTCCTGCAAATATCTTTTATAAAAGTGCATTATATGTCTTCTTAATAATCTTTTCTTGAGTCATATACTATCAACTCTTGCAGAATACTATTCATTCAGCAATAAGTTAAAGTCATCAAGCATATTTTTATTAAAATTTTATTAGACTTGAACTAATACTTTGAAACTGATACAATGTAATTTTACTATTCAGCCAGTCATCTTGATGTTTTATGTAAGAAACATTTTGAAAATCAGAAATATTTTTTAAAAGGACTATTCAAATTTATTATAATTTTATTTTCTGGCATTTTTAGTGCAGGGATAATTATTTTAAAGGCCTATCATGACAACTTTCCTTTCTCAGGAAATCTCCCCGCTCTTTTCCCCCTGAGTGCTTTCACTTAGGCAAAAAAGATATTCTCAGATCATGACCAATGTGAAGTATGTGTGTTAATTTTGTTCAATCCCCAGCTGCTTTACATCATGACATAGAAGAATTACTGCATCACACAATGTTAGAAATATAGAAGATAGAAGATAATTACTGAACTTTATGTTACTACTGATGTGTGAAAGTTTTCAAGGAAGAAAATCCATTCATTTGGATAACAGGCACACTGGTTAAATGCACATCTTTCTCCCATGAAAAATTTATTCTTAACACATTTTTTTTCCCTCTAGTAAGCCATTGTTTGAGAGTGCTTCAATGAATTTTGATTTTATTTGGAGGATATGAGACACATATTTTAATGTGTATATTCTTCTTCTCAGTCTCTCAGAAATAGTAATAAACTTTTTAGTTGCCGAGTTATTTAAAGGCGCTTTGCGCTTCTATTTGGGACAGTGTGCAATCAGTTTACTTTGGTCTTACATGTCATCTTTCCTTCTTACTCTTGAGAAGAGGATTTGTGTTACTTGTGAGGGAAAGAAGCTGAGGTCAAGTGGAGGGATGTGTCTGGCCCAGTTGTCTCTTTGTTCACTTTTTCTTTCTTTCTCCTTTTTCTGAAGTTCAAGAAAGAGACAAGTTTGTGTATATTCATGTCTGCTGAGTGGAGACAGAAATTGGATTACTAAGAGGAGGTTAGATATATTTAGTTGAAGAACGCTAATATTTTTAGATAAAACAAGAACCATGAGGTATTTCTCATGCTCTCTGGTTTTCCTTAAGACCACTCTTAGAAACTGAATATGGGGCTGCACACCCATTAATCTCATCCATTGTGCACTTTCTTATGTTCTTATTACATATTGCATTACTCTGACCCAGAATATGCTGCTTCTTAGGTTTTGATCTACATACAGTATAGAGTTCATATTTTTCTTCCTCATTTATAATTAACTGGCAATGCAACTAAGATAACGTGTTAGCCCAAACCTGGCTTCCTGGATGGCAGCTGTATGCAAATGACTTTGTACACACGCACATCCACACTTTTCTGCGGGAAGGTACAGAGCCTTTACTAGAATTGTAAATGTTTCCTAAAATTAAGAATCTTTGTAAATGGATCACACTGCTCTAACTAAATCCATGCCAGGTTTTCCTTATCAAATTTAAAATGAGAAATCATAGGGGTGCCTGCGTGGCTCAGTTGGTTAAGCATCAGACTTTGGCTCAGGTCATGATCTCATGGTTCGTGGGATCAAGCCCCACATCAGGCTCTGTGCTGACAACTAGCTCAGCGCCTGGAGCCTGCTTCAGATTCATAGCTCCCTCTTTCTCTGACCCACCCCTGCTCACACTGTCTCTCTCTCTCTCTCAGAAATAAATAAGAACATTTTTAAAAATTAAAAAAAATAAATAAAATAAAATGAGAAATTATAGCCTATCCTCTTTGCTATAGTAAGTCTTGCTCTACTAGGGAGAAAAGAGTCTAAGTTTATAGTCTGCTGCTTTCTGCCAAAATCATAGATTGTGGATTGATGTCCAGTTTGTGATACACTTTTTTCTTCTACAGTCTTTTGTAGGACTTACATAGTCTTGTCTCTTTTTCTCTATTTCTTTCTGTTT
Source organism: Hyaena hyaena (assembly GCF_003009895.1). Taxonomy (NCBI): domain Eukaryota; kingdom Metazoa; phylum Chordata; class Mammalia; order Carnivora; family Hyaenidae; genus Hyaena; species Hyaena hyaena. The sequence goes on along the minus strand of NW_024081139.1, from coordinate 1,235,249 downwards.
CTTCCTTCCTCTCCTCCCACTCTTCTCTCACTTGTGCTTTATCTCTTCCTCTGTGTAGCTAAAAGGGCCAAATTTGAGAACTGAGACCTAGTGTGTAAATTTGGCTCTAAAATGTCTTTACTGCTAATGTCCTAACTATTGAGGGATTTCCCCTACCCCCTTGAATTACCTAGAGAACTACCTATCAGTGATAGGTAAAAAGAGACAGGTTGAAGCATTATCCTTTGATGCCATTTAGTTTTGGAGGTAGCGGAGGGAACTAGTGGTTAAGGCGAGGCTAACTGTGGTGACTTAGCCTACAAACTCTGGGGTGGGTCCAGATGGTATGCATTGGAAATGCTTCTACAAGAGCTTACACATATCTCACAATTGGACAAAAAAACAAAAAAAAAAAAATAGGGATATTCTCACTTGCACATATGTTAATTTATCCCTGAATAAATAAGGATGCAAAACTCTAATCTGAAGTTCCTAAGAGTAACCTAAGATATCACACACATTTCACGGCCTCGTTTTATCAGAATTGCACTATTCTAGTGTGTACTAGACTGTACATTCTTTAAGTCAAATAACTGCATCTTTTACCTTATTATTTTTAGAAACTAATTGGTGGGGGCACCTGGGTGGCTCAGTTGGTTAAGCTTCTAACTCCAGATTTCTGCTCAGGTCATGAGCTTGTGGTTCATGAATTTGAACCCTGCCGATCTCTCAGTTCATGATTTCGAGCCCCACACTGGGCTCTGCATTGACAGTGCAGAGCATGCTTGGGATTCTCTCTCTCCTTTTCTCTTTGCCCCTCTCCCACTTGCATGCATGTGCACTCTTTCTCAAAAATAAACAAATAAACTTAAAAAAGAAAAAAGAAACTATTTGGGTACTGGTACATAGTAGGTATTAAAAACTGACCAACTGCATTTCTTAATCCTATGTGGTAGGAATTTACTTTTTCTCCTTGCTGATTATGGTCTTTCTGTTCATTCCTGATTTTCAAGGTCATGGATCACAATGTTCTTTAAATCTCATTTCTCCTTTCCCTTTCCCCAAAACTGTTTTACTTAGAACAATGGCTGACAATTTACCAGATTCTTCCAATTAAAAATATTTCACAATATAATGTGAGATGGCATGATGAATTCACATGTGAATACTTATCAAACCTGGTTGAGTTTTTATTTTTTTTAATTTTTACTTTTTTAATGTTTATTTATTTTTGAGAGAGAGAGAGAAAGACAGAGCATGAGTAGGGAGAGGCAGAGAGAAAGGGAGACACAGAATCCAAAGCAGGCTCCAAGCTCAGAGCTGGAACCCAACAAGGCTTAAACTCACAGACTGCAAGATCATGACCTGAGCTGAAGTTGAATGCTTAATCGACTGAGCCACCCAGTTGCCCCAAACCTTCTTGAGTTTTTAAAATAAAATCCTTTCAAATTTCTGAAAGACTTGTACCTAATAATAGTTTTCTTAATAATTCTGTCCTCCACTCCAATATTATCTTCTGGTTAATTTGAAATTCTGTCCAATCAAGAACTTAACATTTAGTATGTTTAGTTATTCACAAAAATATGGACCATAATTGAAATACTACCTGTAAATACTAATGGAGCAATTGTAGATTTATCCTTGATTGGTAGTACATGCTTGTGGATAATTTTCCCATTTGTTATCTAAATAACTGTACTTGTAAAATAAAAGATAAAACCACGGAAAGATCCAATCTAGTTTGATCATTGCCAAAGTATTTGAAGAAAAGGAGATGGGTTCTGTGAGTCAATTATCATAAAGAGAATGGAAAGTAAATGACTCCCGCGATTTCTTTTAGATTAGTAAAAGCAGCACAGAAAGCCTCCCAATTCCTCTTCTTCCTCCTTAACTAATTTTATGTTGCTTTTATTGTCAGCAAGTCCACAGGCATACACAACACCTCTCCTCCATACCCTGAAGGAATTAGGCTGTTGACAATATTTGGAAGAAAATACAGAACTTGAATCTCTTTTTGTGCTACACAGGCATGTGACGCAGTAAAATAAAACTAGCTAATGAGGGATTAACTCAATTTAAGATAATGAAAAGTGCACTGATATATCAATGAAAGGTGTGCATGTAAAACACATTGAGGTTGGGATTGCCTAGGAGAGAAGTAGTTTTGTCTCATTCAACTTAAATATCTGGTGTTGAGCTACAAAAAGACACAATTATCAGCTCATCAACCAACTAATTCATAAAATCAGATTATCTCAGCAATTTCTCAATAGTTTGTTTTATAATGATGATACACAAAGATTATTTCCATCTACCTATCATCGCCTTAAATATCTACTTGTTTGCATCATATCCAAGTGACAATAAGTAATTAAGTTTATGAACTGGAGTGTCACTGCCATCCAGACAAAAGTCAAGTTTTCTGGAAATATTATCAGTAATTGAGTCCCTGGGTTTTAAAATCTGAATAATTAAAACAAACATGGCTTCATAGATCTTGTAAAAAAAAAAAAAAGCAATAATCCAGAACAAATTATAATTAAATATTATATTCAGTTTCTCTGTAGACAGATACCTTTTTATTTTTTCTGGGTATGAGGCCTGGGAGTGTAAGATGAAAATTTGGTAAATATTCTGATACTGTTTGGTTTGAAAGTTATGGTAGAGTTTACTTACATCCAAATACCCTTTATGGATATCGGAGTCTAGTGTTGTTACTTATCTTTGAAATTTTGTTTTCTATGTGTAAATCAACTTGATTCTGAATTCTACTTTCCTTCAATATTTGGCTACAACTCTCCAAACCTCCAACTTTCTATGACTTTCGACTTGAAATAACTAAAAACAAAAATTGTCCTTTCTCCGAAGCCCTGCAAACTGAGTGTGAATGACTTGATATAAACATCAGAGAAATTGCCACAATAACTCATGGTGAGACAATCTTCATGCTTGTTGCTATTTGGGCTATTCAGAAAATTTACCTGAACCCAGATGATATTATCAGAGACATTCAAACCACAAAATATGCTTCAACCCTGATATATAGAAATCTCAACTGGCTGCTCCTTGGGCTCAAAAACTAGTTTATAATTTGTTCAAATCATTAACCATCATTTTTCTTCTGTTTTCGTAGAAATGCCTTGTTAGATACATGACTTCTTGCACAATATAGGCCTAACTTTGAAAGGCCAGATGCGTCAGCACCTCCTAAAATGAAACACAACTGTTTAACTGAACTGACCTATTTTCAAGACTAACAGATTAATCAGTGAAATAATGGAGCAATCTACCAGCTCAGGTTTTACTATATGAAACTTCCAGGAAAGTTTCAAAGAAGGGAACTGATGGGGTTCAGAGCAGCCTGCCCCATTGCCTGCCACTTTGGCATGTGGATTAATTTGAGCTGAGATCATCAAGGCCAGAAAGACTCAGGAACAGCTTTTCATTTCCCCTTAAAGTGCCTAAAAGGATTTAGGTAGAGGGCCTGGTCTAGGAAGAAAGCTGTCACCAGAGACAGCTACAAGAGTAGGGGCTAGGTGTGGTAAGCTGGGAGAGGTCAGCATGTTTATTCAAATTCCTCTCTGGGTCCAGTTGACTCTCCACAGCAGGACAAACATTTATCCCCCTTCCTTTTGATGTCCTGATCCCTACCTTCTTCTTAGCTCAAGGTGGCACATAAAATTCAATTGCCTGAAGTTTTTCTCTGTTTTTTCTTACATTTGTTCTTCTTTGGTTAATCTTATGTCAGTTTAATTAATAAATAGCCAAAAGAACCTTAAAAGGTAGAGAAACATTTTTTCCTCTGTTAATATATAAACATATTTTTGTGAGCATAGAAAAAAGTGAGGAAATGTAAATAATACAAGATTAGATGAGTTACCTCAGGGAGATGAAACTGGAGAATGTTGGGGGTAAATGATTACATTTTATCTTTCTTCTTTATTATATTTTTTTTATTGTTATAGCTAGCTGTTTTGCTCTTATGATTAAAAAAATTGAGTAAATTAGAAAAGTAAAGGTTTTCAAAAATTTGCAGTCATTCTTAGTTTCATTTATCATAAATTAGCAAAATCATTATGAAATTGGAAGACTATCATAGAGTTGTCATCTTTTAAATTGTCCCATTTTTTCATAAAATAAAAAAACATTTAACTATCAAGCATGTAGAGAAGACTTTGATAAAATCACTTTATCAAAAATCACATTGTTATTTTGCACTTCTTATTGCTGATTGATGAAACCTGATCAAAAACTGCTCTCAATTGTATCCTCTTCTTTTTGTTAGTATGGTCAATATGGACTAAAAGTGGATTCCAACATTAGGAAAAAGTAATTAGGAAAAGTAATAAGTTATATTTCCCTAAGACAAGTACTTAGAAAGTTCTCTAGGAAATTAGAAGAATAAATTAAATTACTTCGACATACCACGTACCATCATATGTCACAAATTTATCCTTCCCAGTTGTTTTTACAATTAGATAGCCTCAAGAGGAACCTGCTTTTTTACAAACTGAGGAATGGCCCTTATGTTTGGGGAGCTCCAAAGGAGTTCTGATTAACGGTAAAATAGTTCTAATGTACCTGGGTAGTCCTCCTTATAAACAAACAAAGCTGGGCCACGTGTTAAAAGTTCTTCCTAGTCTAAAAGCATTCAGATAAATCAGTCAATGTGTTGGCAGTCGCTGCAAGCTATAAGTCTTTGGAATCCATTGAAGAAAATGAATAGGCGTCAGAAATCAGGATCAGGTCCAGATCTTTATTATACCCTTACTTTCTGGTCTGATATCTTTTCTTGCGGGTCTCTTGATATAGTGGAGAATTTGGTGTGTAGGTGCATTTTATTTAGATGGTTAAGTTATTTGGAGTAGGAAGGTTAAGAGAATTTAAAGGATGATTTCATCTTCATTCAAAAACAAAAGAACACAGGGTGCCTGGGTGGCTCAGTTCGTTAAGCATCCAACTTGACTCTTAATTTCAGCTCAGGTCATGATCTCACAGTTCATAAGATCTAGCTCCATGCTAAAATTATCTCTGAATTTTAGGCTTTCCCAGGACTCTCTCTCTGCCCTTCCCCTGCTTATGCTGTCTCTCTCTCTGTCTCTCTCTCAAATTTCTCAAAATAAGTAAATAAACATTTTTAAAAAGAGAACAAAAGAACAAATATTTCTATTTTATATGTCATCTCAGTTTGCCTCCCCTGACATGTTATAAATAGCATCCTTTTTTTTTGTAAAGCAATAGAAAAAGCAAACAATAGTAAAAGAGAGAGAGAGAGACATTACAAATTGTACTGTAAGAAAAGAAATATAACCAGATCACTGAAGCATTGTTTATTTGGGAGATACGCTGGGATATAGATATAGCTTAGTTATACAGAATTTTCTGATACCTCAAATGATAATTATTATAACAAGACTTTTACATGACTAAAAGTGACACTATTTCAAATGCTTAGAGATATTTATTCAATTAACTTAAAGAAAAAAATGTACTAAGTATCTACAAATTCTGTCTAGAGCAAATACTGTAGTAACACAGAATGAACAGTCTGTAGAAAATGTCCAAACAATGGGCAAAAGCTTAAAGCCTAGTTATGGGATAGGTTGGCATTAAGAAGCCTTTCATCATATTAGTTTACTTTCTCAGGTATCATTCATTATAATAATTGGAAGCACCGTCCACCGACAGCTTGTGTAGATCCATAGATCCTCCTTCCCTCGCTCCTTTTACTTTTTTTTTTTAATGTTTATTTATTTTTAAGAAAGAGACAGAGACAGAGCATGAATGAGGGAGGAGCAGTCAGAGAGGCAGACAGAATCCAAAGCTGGCTTCAGGCTTCAGGCTCTGAGCTGTCAGCACAGAGTCCTACGTGGAGCCCAAACTCACAGTGAGATCATGACCTGAACTGAAGTCAGAAGCTTAACCCACTGAGCCACCCAGGCGCCCCCCTCCTTTCTTTTACTTCTACTGCTTTGTGTTCCTCACTCCAAGCCTCAGCAGTGTGTGGCCATAATTATCATTACTAATAGCGCCTTAGGATATTGTGTGTTCAAAAGAATAATAAACTGCTTCTTGACAGCAAATATTTAGACACACAGGTTTATGCCTCAGCTTCCAGGAGCAGCACAGACGACCCATTTTGGGGGTTAGGAGAGTCCATCCTCTCTGTTCCTTAGACCCACCCCAGTCTTACCATTTAGGTCCAGGTATTTTGAGCCCACTTGCGTTTATAAACTGTATTAAGGTTAAAAAGCCTTATCTAAATATTATTTAAGAAAGTTTCCCATATAAAATAGGATTTCCAGAAAATGATACTCAACTTTCTCAGTTTCTAGGAAAAAGGCCTATGGGATGGGTGGAAAAAAGCTGTATAATATGAATACACTTTTTTGCAAACACATCATTAAGTCAAACTCAAGAGCACTTTAAGTTCTTCGTTGGAACTACCAGCTGGTTACAACATATTCTTCCTAAAAATCTTTAATGGCTACACTAATACTATTGATACTTTGGTATGCAAGCAAGCCTTAGTTCCTATTATAATGATCTGTATTTGCATATTTGCATATAATGTTTCTCCAAGGCCATGCTGGCAGGCCTATTCTAATCAATAATAGTGGCACAGTTAGTGTTTTCATAGCAAATTAAGGTTAAATAAACGTAATGTAAAAGTTATTTCCATTGAAATCCAACCAACTGGAAAGAAATAGGAGATCATGATGTATAGGGAAAATAAAAGATCCGTTCTTAATTGAATATTCCTTCTTACATTTACTTTTGTTTTATTTCATGAAAAAACATTTTTTTTGATTAGGAGCTTTCTTCACATGATCAGTCATTGTTTCTCTTTTGAAAATTAAAAAAAGACAGGATGTATACATTTTACTCAGAAGACTGAATATACAATGGACAGTGCTTTTAACTGGAAGACAGACTTCTGAAGTGATCACAATAAAAACTTGCTTTCTTTGGATACCAGTTACCAAGTTTTTAAAAAGTTAGTTGAATCTGAATAATATAATTAAAGTTACGACATACTCATATGTTACAGGAGGGGAAATGTCTGTAACAACAAGGTTATGTTCCTTGTAACAGATCAACCATGATCACCCATAATATCTCACCCACATGGAAACCTACAGAATTTCTGAAGGGTGATAATTTTTCCTTCTGATCTCTGAGGCAACTAGAAAATCTCAAAGTAATCTTTCTTGCTATATTTGCCTTGTAGAAATTAGTTTTCTGTTTAAATATAAATGACTCATTGGATTGACGTGTAAGGACAGTTGCAAATTTACTTACTATTTTCTCCTCATGGTATGCAATCAAAACTACAACATCTTAATCAAAGAAAAGTTTCACAATTGCAATTTAAATATATGAGGCATCCAGGCATTTGCCAGTCATTTTCCACCATTGTATATATAGAATTTAAATATGTCACATAATTCCACACACGAGTACTTCTTTGCAGGTGGTGTCTTTGATATTATTGCCATGTGTGTTGGACCAAGGTCTCGGATCAAGGAAACCACGTGGTCATGTCACTATATCAGTAGTTGTGACTCAGATCCAAGGTAGTATAGAGTTTTTAAGAGGGAGCTGGCTCTATTGTAGGATATATGGTAGCTCAGATCCACTCATGCTAGAGCTATATTCCAAAGATATACCGTCTACATACCTTTGCACAGATGAAGACATGACAAATTCAGAGGGAAACTGTGAAATCTCTCAGATTTGAACTATCGTTTTCTTTGCTCTCCTTTCCTCCAGGTGACATATTTTTTTTCCTCCCTTTCTACCATCTAAATTCACCATCTCTGAATTTTAGGTCTTCCTAGGGTTTTTCTGTCTTATAAAAATCCAATCCTGATAAGAACAATTGCTAAACACTGAATATTTATGTCCCCCTCAAATTAGTATGCGAAACCTAACATCCCCTGTGATGGATGGTATTTGGAAGTGGGGCCTGGATGAGGTGATTAGGTCATAAGGGTGGAATCCTCATGAATGGGATAGTGTTCGAGACTCCAGAGAGCTAGCTCCCCAGTCTCTTCTGCCATGTGTGGCAACAGGAAGAGATGGCCATTTATGAAATAGGAAGGAGCTCTCAGCAGACACCAAATCTGCTAGTGCCTCCAGAACTGCAAGAAATACATTTCTATTGTTTAGAAGCCATCCAGTTTATTGTATTTTTATTGTAGCAGCCAAATGGACTAAGACTTTACTCATGCTGTCAGTCACACATGTAGGATTTTTTCATATAACGTCAGGAAGGTTTCAATCCATGTATATATTGTAACTCTCTTACTGGTGTTTAGTTTGAAGGAAGGGTTCAGTTGTATTCATCTTTGTATTTTTCCAGAATGTAACACATTCTTGCTGTTACAGATCCATTCCACAATGCCTATCAAGGGCTCTCCAACTGTGGAAGGAACGTGTGTAAGAAACATATTGTAAGTTAAAGCATTTTAGTGAGTAGTTGGACAGTATTTTAATGTGAAGCAGTAAAAAGATTATAATAATGATGAAAAGAGTGAATACCAGAGCAACGAAAAGACCGGTCCTTGGTGTGCTGGGGCTAGGATCCTGTCAAGTAATCACTCTTTGTTTAAAATCAGGACTCAAGATTAAAAATCAGGACTTTTTCTTTTGAAATTTGAATATTGGGATGCATGATGGTGCTGCTAATATGGATACGGACATCACGTCATATCATATTAGGAAATACAGACAAAGTTGAAGATAAACTCCCAGAAACAGGTCAAAATGAAGGGGAAAATAAAACCAAGAAAGAAAAAACCCACCTGATTTGCCTGTTTAAAATAACGCTAATTTCAATCACATATGTGATGAACAGCTTATTACTTATTCTTAAGCCCCTTATCAGCCTGCAGATATTATGCATATGGTAAATATTGAACAGATTAAATTTGTTTGATTCAAACAATAACCTCACTTTTATGATGAGCACTGGGTGTTCTATGTAAGTGATGAATCACTAAATTCTACTCCTGAAACCAATACTATAATATATACTGTATGTTAACTGACTAGAATCTAAACAATTTGAAAACAAACAAACAAACAAAATTGTGAAGTCACTCATCTGGCTTCATATTTTGGGAACCATTCTGCATAGTGGTTGCATCTAAACCATTAAAGAGTACAAATACAGGAAATACTCTAGATGTTGGGAATATAGCAGCAACAGAACAGACTAAATTTCTCGCCTGTGTGGAGGTGACACCTGTCACTTCTGATAACTCTTCCTCTTGAAAAATGTTTGTTCCTGTCTAAAATATCAAGATCACATGTACATTTTTCTTTGTTTGAGGTTGATTAGGGAGATTGATCCAATTCTGGTGGAAATATGGATTCGGCATGAGGTTAACCAGTGTCCAGGCCAGTTAGCTTTCTTAGTTCTATTAACACACTTAAGCATGAATATTAGCAAAATCCTTCAGAATGTATTTTACTGCTTAGGAGTGAACCCAGGTAACATAAGCTTACATAAATCTGTCCACTGCTGAAAATCAGCCACAAGGCAAACACATGCCTAAAGAACATAAATTAAGAGTAAAATCTTCCTACCTACCAATTCAGCTATAGACTCAAATGAGGGACAATACCCTAATCGCAGAGAAATTTTGATATAGGTGTTTATCAACACCTGTTTTGCATCTGTTATGTGTAGAAACAATATAATAACATGCTCAAATTATTTACTCTTTTTGATGGCAGCTTACTCAAGTTTTTCAGTGGCCTTTGTATACCAGAGATGGACAATCTTCCCAGAATTAGTAGTAAGAATGCATGGAATTGAACTCCATTTCTAAGCATATCTGGTCCAGAAAAAATAACTCTCTTGTCACATGGCTATAGCTGTTTATTTCTCCGACATGACATACTCCCAGGAAAACACAACATTATTTCCCCCTCTATACAAGCTCTGTTAAAGGGCTATTTCCCTCTGCCTTTTTGGCAGAAAGTTTTCTTGAGATGTGAGTTTGCTGCATTTGCATGTATGGCCCAGAGGCCCCATACAGTCTCAGCTGGATAGGTCCCTTGGAAAGGGAAATAGCTAACATATCACATTTTATGATGAGGCTGCCAGCTTGCTGTTCCTCTGTATATACCTCCTAGTTGTCTGCACGAGAGACTCCCTAGGGTGGATGGGAGAGATAAATGAGGGGTTGAGGGGAATAATAATTTTTGCACAAGGTGAATGGATAAAGGAAAGTGAAAAACATTCCTGCTTAGCCACAGGATAAGTCATATTAATTAGTCTGCATAGGACACCACTCTACAAGTGGAAATGAAATTTATGAAAAGAGAACTATAAAATGGATACCCCTCATAGATAAATATCACTTGAATGCTACACTTCACAGCTTTTCCACATTGTGTAAAATTACTTCATTATTCATGACCTTATTAAAACACATTATAGATACACTTGGATATGAATTCTAAATACTTAATCTCAGTATGCTCTGTGTATTTAAAAATATAATAAAAGACCCATTTCTCCCGTTTCAGATTTAGACATTTGCTTTACAGTGACAAATTATGAAAGGAAATAGTTTTCTATGGTTCATTTAGTTAAATACCTATGAGTCAAGTCTAGTCCACAGGAATGCAAAGAGGCAGTGATGTGCATAATCTAAAAAGCAAGAACACACATTTGCCTCTAGAATATACCCGTAAGTATTTTCTGCATGTTCACCTTCTGAATTTTGTTTGGCTTAGGATATTACTAAAATTTGTATTTATAAATGTACCTCAATTGATGACCAGGAAAACCAGACCATGAAAAGAGATACATGTTAGTAAGGAATGCCATTTAGTATCAAAAACATGATACAAATAATCTCTAAGTAGGTATAAGAGAACTGATAGAATATTAAAAGTTCTCCTCCTTTATTAGCAAAAGCATGAACTCAATTTAATTTTAAACAGAAAACCAGGAACGTTTCTGGTTTTCAAAAATTTTTAAATGTTTTTATTTATTTTTGAGAGGGGGGGAGAGAGAGAGAGAGAGAGAGAGAGAGAGAGAGAGAGAGAGAGAGCACATGAGTGGAGAAGCGGAAGAGAGAGAGGGAGACAGAATCTGAAGCAGGCTCCAGATCTGAGCTGTCAGCACAGAGCCTGACACAGGGTTCAGTCCCATGGACCATAAGATCATGACCTGAGCTGAAGTCTGACGCTTAACTGATTGAGTCACTCAGGTGCCCAGCAAAGTTTCTGGTTTTAAGTACATGCAATCAAGACATAGCCTTACTTCATTAATTTTGCTTTGTATAATTATATTGATTAGATTAGACTGACATACCTTTATAGATAACCTCAATTACAATTGTAGGCAAACAACAATGCTTATGTCTTAAGCTTTTTTAAGTAGGATGTAGATAATTATTCACATTAAAGAGGTAAATTTTTCTTCTCCTTTTTCTTCCTCTCAACCCTCCATTAGTTACTTTTTTTTATATTGGGTTAAAAAAATAATACTAAATTTACTATCTTACTCATTTTTAAGTGTATAGCTCAGTAGTGTTTTCTCTATGGGTTTATGAGGTGGTTTCACAAATGTTTATAAGAAAGCTGGTAGGTCATGAACAACTAGAATTTAGTATTAAATTGACTTTGTTTATCTACATTTTCCTAGAAATACTTGAGCACAGGTTAACTGGAAATCTCAATGCTCCTTAAGAGATGTGTTTGGCTATTAATGTACTGCCTTTAAAATACTGTATATAAATAATTTTATCAACAGACTAAAGTTATATTTCTTTAAGATGTGCCTATATCAGCATTGTTTCTCTTGTATGATGAAAGGAGTAACCACTATAGTATAATGATTATCTTTTTTTTTCCCAAGGAGTAATTAGGAATGCAACCCTGAATAAGTAATGGTGTGTAAATTACTGCTGGTGTCCCAAGGATCCAGTAGCTCACACATTCTTCTTTTCAAAAGTTTTTTCTTTGATCATTATGTCTCATTTATGCTATCAAATATAGGATTCATCCCTTTTTTATAGCTGACGCTGCCTGTTTTGGAGTAAAGTATTTGAAGTTTATTGACTTCCTGGGGGAAAAAGTAATTTAAAGATTTTAAAAAATATTCTCCCTCTAGAAAAAAATAAAACTTTCCTCTACATAAATATAAAAGTGGATTCACAAGTATAACTCTTGTGAATTTACAGAAAAAACATGACAGTTATTATAAATATGGTTGGTAAGACATTCTGTGTTTCAGATATTTTTGTTAACTCATTAAATGCATTTTTAAAAATTGAGGTACAGCTGATGTACAATGTTCCCTTAGTTTTCTGGTGTACAACATAGTGATTCAACAATTCTATACACTACACTAGGCTCACCACAATTAAGTGTAGCTACCCTTTGTTACCACATAACATTATCACAATACAATTAACTATGCTCCCTATGTTGTACTTCTCATACCTGTGATCTATTTATTTTACAAATGGAAGTTTGTACTTCTTAATCCCCTTCCCTCTAGAAAGAACCAGTTCATTCTCTGTATTTATGAATGTTTCTGTTTGTTTGTTCATTGGCTTGTTTTACTTTTTAGATTCCACATATAAGTGAAATCAAAGGGTATTTGTCTTTCTTTCTCTAACTTATTTTACTTAGCATAATACTGCTGGACACTTTGGTTTCTTTCATATCTTATATATTGTAAATAATGCTGCAATAACATAGGGTTGCATGTATCTTTCCAAATTAGAGTTTTTATTTTCTTTGAGTAAACACTCAAAAGTGGAATTGCTGGGTTGTATGGTACTTCTATTTTTAATGTTCTAAGGAGCCACCATACTGTTTTCCACAGTGGTTGCACCAGTCTACATTCCCACCAACAGTGTGTAAGGGTTCACTTTTCTCCACATCCTCATCAACACTTGCTATTTCTTGTCTTTTTGATACTAGCCATTCTGACAAGTATAAGGTGGTATCTCATTGTGGTTTTGATTTACTTTTCCCTGACGATTAGTGATGTTGGGCATCTTTTCATGTGTTTGGTTCATCTAATACATTTTGAATAGAAATTACATATACATAATATCATGTTCAAAATGGACAAAGGTGTATGTAATAATAAGTGCATATTTCCATTTTTTCTCCTTCCCCTGTAATCATTTTGACTATTTCTTGTGTATTCTTTTAGGGATAGTTATTCATACACAAGATTATATAAATGTATATGTGTGTATCCATATCTGCATCCAAAGCTACATCTATATTTACCTCTATATACCTACATCTTTCTGCACTAATGAATTTTTACTACACTTACAATAGGGAACTTGGCAGTTTTGCTTATTATATTAGTGTATATTGTAGTCTTTCTTTTTAACCATTGCATAGTATTCCATTGTATATACCTGTTTGAATATATATTACATACAATATCAGAAATTATCTAATAATTCATTAACCCAGTCCCAAAATTGTGGAACATTTATGTGGTTTCTGATCTTTTGCTACTATAGCCACTACACTAAATATTCCTTTACATATGTCATTTCACAAATGGCCAACATGTCAGAAAACATCCTAGAATTAGTGTTGTTGAGTCAAAAAGATTCTTTGAGTTATAAATCATGATTGCTATTTTCAAATCACTCTCCATATTGATTGTACCTTTTAACATATGAACCAGCAATGAAGTGTCTATTACTCCTCACATTCACAAACTGTGCTTTATATCAGAGATACAATATTCCAGTCAAATTCTTTCTTAATTTAATATGGATATGATGTCTTGCATTCTTTAAAAAAAAAAACCAACCTTCTTTCTTATTAAGAATATCAAATATCTTGAATTCTTGGAGTCATCCTAGGATATGGAAGAAACAATCAAGCACAACTTGTTATTGAAACCAGCTTAACAATCATGTGAGAGATTTCAACCACTCCTGCCTTCTCTGTAATAAAACAATACAATTCAGTTTAATGGAAAAGAAAATTAAAATAATTTTTAATAATAAATATCTATTAAGCACCAACCATACAAGGAGTACTGTAGACAGAACCCAGACTTGGACATGGTCTGAGTATACTTAAGCCACAATTTAAAGTTGGGTAGAGAGAATATATAGAAAAACACATCTTTTGTTTGCTTGTTTGCTTCAAGCTTTTATGTAAATTCCAGTTAGTTAATATGCAGTGTAATATTAGTTTCAAGTGTAGAATTTAGTTTGAACTAAAGTAAGTAGTTTGCAGTAAGTTTAAACACTTACATGTGATACTCAGTGCTCATCACAACAAGTGTTCTCCTTAATCTTCCTCATTTATTTCCCCCATGTCCCACCCACCTCCCTTCTGGTACCATCCATTTGTTCTCTGTAGCTAAGAGTCTGTTTCTTGGGTCTCCTCTTTTTTTTCCCCCCTATAAAAACATGTCTTTTTAAAGTCTATTGGTTGTTAACTTTCCCCAAGCAAAGTTAATGGCTTCCTCTTCTGTATTCTCATTGTGCTGTATTTATATTGCTCCACTTCTCACTGTGTATTGATTGTATTTATCCACTTACTTCTCAGCAACCCTTCTGGATTGTGAGACATTGAGATCAGGAATGTGAGTTTTTTGTGTGTCCTCAATATTTTGCATAACACTTGGTACATAGCAGGCCTATAACTATTGTTTGTTTTATGACTGCATGGACCCTCAGCAACATCTCTTTTTATCCTCACAATAAATCTGTGATACAAATAATATTCTTGTTTTAGATGAGCTAATTGACATCTATAAAGAATATTTGTTCTATGTTGCACATTAGGTAGTTGCAAAGGCTGAATTCATGTCTTAAGACTTTCTGATACTAAATTCAGACTTTGGATGAAAGGTGAGATATAGCATTCTTGGAAACAAATGAATTAATGAAGGCATCTCTCAGGCCAAATTTAGATGACTGATTGGACCATTATTCAAGTTTTACAAAGTTGCTGAGATTTAGTCTCAAATCTTTCCTCTAATGAGCTTTGTCTATTCCACTGTCCCTCAAGGTTCTTTTCTGTGAAGGAGGATTTTAGAGAAGGTGAGTTTCTCCAGCCATCTCTGCTCTTGCTATTATCAACAATACATCCTCTCTATACTAAGTTTTCCTGTTAATCACTAAGAGATAAAAGGTGGGGCAAACAACATAATAACAAGATGAAGAAATTATGACAGATCTGAAAAAACTTAAAAATTACTTTTTTTTCATGTTATCTAGATCTCAGGTTCTTTCTTTTTCCAAACTCAACCTATGGCAGATTTCCTTTCTCCAGCAGAAAGAACCAAAATTAGAGCTGAGATGGACAAAGATTTTAAAGTGGTGAGACTTCCAAACACCAACTTAAGAGGTAGCTCATGGAACAACAGAGAGTTCATCTCCATTTACTGCAACTGTAATCCAATTAAGATCATGTTCAGAAGTCTTAATAGTTTTCCAGGGCCATACTCCCAGACCACACAAAGAAACCTGAGCTTCTGATCAGATATGTTTACTGTCACAGTCTTCACATTAAAGGTAATTATGGGTCCCTCAATTAAATTTTAGTTTTTATTTTTTTTAATCACTAAAAAATACAGACAGCTGAAGTCAAGAAGCATTATGGCATCTAAAGCAGAATCACATTCTTTCTATTTTTCATATTTTTTAAAATATTTATTTTTGAGAGAGAGAGAAAGAGAGAGAGAGAAAGAGAGAGAGAGAGAGAGAGAGAGAGAGGCAGGGTGCAAGTGGGGAAGGGCAGAGTGAGATGGAGACAGATAATCTGAAGCAGGCTCCAGGCTCTAAGCTATCAGCACAGACTAAGATGTGGGGCTTGAACCCACAAGCTGTGAGATCATGACCTGAGCTGAAGTTGGACACTTAAGTGACTGAGATACCTAGGCTCCCCACATCGTCTTTCTACTCTTTCAGTTCTTTTTTCTACTCTGACCCATGTCCCATTATATTTATGGTACCATCTGTGGTAGAAGAGCTTTTGGATAATTTGGACACAGAGAAACAATTCCCTTTACAATAAAATGAACAGATTTCCATTAGCTTTGATAATCTGGATTGAAACATATTATTCACCAAAAATAGGTAGAGGGGCGCCTGGGTGGCTTAGTTGGTTAAGCGTCCGACTTTCACTTAGGTCATGATCTCGCGGTTCGTGGGTTCGAGCCCCGCGTCGGGCTCTGTGCTGACTGCCAGCTCGGAGCCTGGAGCCTGTTTCAGTCTGTGACTCCCTCTCTCTCTGACCCTCCCCTGCTCAAGCTGTCTCTCTCTCTCTCTCTCCTAGGAATAAATAAAAACATTAAAAAAAAAATAGGTAGAATCATTAGTATATTGATAAAGTCAGAAATGTGCAAGGTGTTCATGGGGGACCAAATGCTTTCCTTTTGGGAAGACAAACAAAGATATGTTTGCTTATTTTAAGGTAGAGGAAAATGGGCTTTGAATAATTGATTATCTTAAAATGATTTATGAACTCAAATTTAAAATTTAGAAAAAGGAAATGGGATACCAATGAGAAGAAAAATGATGTAAATTCATCACTTATTAATTCAACAGGAACTTTTTAAATACCTACAATGTGCCAGCAGTTTGGTGGAGATATAGAAGTAATCAAATCAGACAAAAATTCCTGTCATCTGGGATGTATTTTCTTGAGGATGAAAGAAGATCTAAGCTAGGAATTAGGTTAACTGGATTCTAATCATAACTTCAAGAGAGACTTACTATATGAATTTAAGCAGATCACTTCACCTATGACTAACCTAATTTTCAAACCTCAGATTTATTCTACTTGTCTCATACATTATTGTATAAAAATAGATAGTGAATGTGAAAGCACCGTATAAAGCCTATCAAGCTATACCAAAGTAACTGGATGGTACTTATCTTGTATTATTCATTATAGGCCTGTACATCACAGCACTATGAGATATTTGAATCAACTACTGATTTTGAATTCTTTCCCACATTGGTAATCCATTTTGATCAAAATGTTCTAGCTGAGTGACCATCAAAATAATCAAGAAGCCAGATCCAGCATGAAATGTACCGGCATTCCCATTTCCCCCATAAATCTGTGACATGGCTAGGTGAAGTAGACCAGAATATCATTAGAAGAAATCTTGAATAATCTCTATAGACCAAGAAAGTTTTTAAAAAATGTTTATTTATTCATTTTGAGAGAGAGAGAGAGAGAGAGAGAGAGACAGAGACACACACACACACACACACAGAGACAGAGAGAGAGACAGAGAGAGAGAGAGAGACAGAGAGAGATTGAATGGGATAAGGGACTGAGAGAGCATCCCAAACAGGCTCTATGCTGTCAGCACAGAGCTAGACATGGAAGGACTGGACTTCATGAACTGTGAGATCATAACCTGAGCTGAAATCAAGAGTGAGACGCTCCAACACCTAACTGACTGAGCCACTCAAGTGCCCCTAGACCAAGAGAGTTTTAAACCTATTTATGCCCCCCAAAAATTCTGATGGTTTTTATCACTCTTTGTAAAATTCATGCTCAATATATGAAACCTTAGGTATAGTTCTGGTGATGTTTTCTTTATTTGATTTTTATGAACTCATAAACATGAGACTTAATTCAATCAAAGTCCAGTGTTAATTAATTTCCTTTATTTTTTGATAATATATCCTTCCCCTTTGGAGAAGACAGTTTATTAGGTCTCTCTCTTCTCTCTATCTCCTTGTCTCACTGTCCCTGTCTCTCTCCTCCTGCCACCTCTTTCTAACTACTAAAGTAGACATTCTTGAAATATTATATTGTTAATCCATGCAACATTAATGTTCTACTTATCGTAGAAGATTCTTTTTTCTTCTCTGTAATGAATTTCAGTTTTCACTATCTCCATGTTATAAAAAGTGCTATAGGATTAAAAAAATTCTATCAGTGCTAATGTGCAAGTAATGATGCATTTCTTAGATAATAATATAGACCTACATGAAAAAAAACCCCACAAGACTACATATCTTGATGATAACTGGGGAAAGAGTGTTATTTTGAATTCTAGTCCATAATTCTGCCACTAATTACTTATATGTCCTTGAGAGAGCCCCTTAACAATTGTAGGCTCACTTTCCTCAACATTTAAATGAGGGGTTAGAATTAGTCAATCTTTAAGATCTTTACTTTCAGTGTCAATGAGTCTATGAAACTACTTGCTTTTACAGTAGGTGCATTTCAATTTGCTAAGCAAAACCTTCATTAACATGATTAGATGGCTTATGAGTTTTTAATTACATTAATGTCACATAAAAATTGACTTCTGAGAAATCAGAATATAGTTGCAGTGACATTATAGTTTTACTAAGAGATATAAGTTAAGTTATACGAAACACAGTAACCATTTATAAGAAATGCTACTCCATTTGGAACACATGGAGTGAGTTAAGATTTGGGGTTTCCATAGTAGACTGTATATACAGTGCACATGGAAGTCTAATTCTTCAGGGTTTTCAAGTCTGTTTTGTTGTTGTTGTTTTGTTTTGAGAGAGAGAGAGAGAGAGAGAGAGAGAGCAAGAGCTAGTGGAGGAGAGGCAGAAGGAGAGGGGGAAGAGAATCTTCAGGCTCAATACTCAGAAGTGAGCCTGATTCAGGCTCAATTCCACACCAGTGAGATCATGACCTGAGCGGAAATCAAAAACCGAACACTCAACCAACTGAGCCATCCAGGGGCCCCAAGGTTATCAAGTCTTCTAATCTATATGGGTTTTATTATTTTAAAAAGCTTAAGGAAATTTTTAAATTTGAAATTCAAAATCAACCCAAATTCATTAATACACATGGAGCACAGAGCTAACACAGTGGTCCAGCGCATCTCCTCTTGCATTGAGATGTTCCTTCCATTTCTCCACTGATTCCTCTCTGAGTGTATCTGTTAACCTGTGCTGCTGGGGCCTTACCTGCTCTTTTCAGGATCCCTCTTCTTTCTCTCCATCTTGCTACAACTGTGCTCTTTCTTTTTACCTCCTTGTCTATCTCCTCATACTCTTCTTCTCAAATTTGATTTCCTTATAATAGCATATATTCCTTCATTTTATTCTCTTTTTCTTCCACTTGCTACTCTGCATTTACTTTTCACTTCCATTTCTATGGCACCCCAGAGTTGAGCCTCTATTTTCCTATTACTATATTTGAATTCTTCTTCGGTCTTCGTCCTGTTTTTATTTTATTTTTTTTTACCTGCACTATATAAACTCTTTCATCGCTATTTGTGATTATCATTAACTTAACTTATTCATTCTTTAAAAAAATTTTAACTTTAATTTTTTTTTTGAGAGAGAGAGAGAGAGAGAGCGAGCAAGAACAGAGAAATCTGAGTCTCAAGAAGGCTCCACGCTCAGTGTGGAGCCCAATGAGGGGCTAAATCTCATGACTGTGAGATCATGACCTGAGCAGAAACCAAGAGTCAGACACTAACTGAGGCACCACTGAGATGCCATCCAGGCACCCCTACTTACTCATTTTCTTTCTTTCTTTCTTTCCTCCTTCCTTCTTTCTTTCTTTCTTTCTTTCTTTCTTTCTTTCTTTCTTTCTTTCTTTCTTTCTTTCTTTCTTCCTTCCTTCCTTCCTTCCTTCCTTCCTTCCTTCCTTCCTTCCTTCCCCTCCCTCCCTCTCTCCCTCCCTCCTTTCCTCCCTCCGTCCCTTCCTTCCTTCCTTCCTTCCTTCCTTCCTTCCTTCCTTCCTTCCTTCCTTCCTTTTTTGAAAGAGAAAGAGACAGAGTGTGAAAGGCAGAGAGAAGGAGACACAAAATCTGAAGTGGGCTCCAGGCTTGGGGCTGACAGCTCAGAGTCCAACGCAGGGCTCAGACTCATGAACCAGAGATCATGACCCAAGCCAAAGTCGGATGCTTAACTGACTGAGCCACCCAGGCGTCCCTTCATTTTTTTAATCAAATACTTACTGGGTCTCTGCTATGTGCCCTTAGGCTCTTATATCTCCCTCTATAGGACTAAATATTAGAGAACAAAACACATATTTAGGAGGAAAAAGACATTTAAAAATCATATCCTTTGTTCTAAGTATGAAACTATTCATTCACTTATTCAATAAAAGAACAAAAAGCAACTGCCATTGCTAATATTACAGCTGAATATTCGAACAAGCTTGGATGTGACTTCATGAGCAAGGCAATAATTTTGTATGCACCTATATATAAATACACACAAAAGAAATGTACCCATATCTATGTGCATAGTTAAGTCTATAAATATACCATATATGCAACAATAAAATCTATACTTTCTGATCAATGTTATCACTGAATTTATTAAAAGTTGTGAGTATATTTTCACATTAAGTGAGCATAAAACTATGAATACCTTTATTGTACACACATACATACACAAATAAACAGATGTGAATGTTAAAACTAATGAAAACTTATAACAATGTTAATCTGACAAATGTTCAATAGAGTACATTAATGTATTATAGTAAACAACAATTAGGCATAAATGGTAAGCTATTCATGTAAATGAAAATGATTATCTTTCTAGGGTACCTGGGTGACTCAGTTGGTTAAGCATCCAACTTCGGTTTAGGTCATGATCTCACGATTCATGAGTTGGAGCCCTGCATTGGGCTCTGTGCTGACAGGTCAGAGTCTGGAGCCTACTTTGGATTCTGTATCTCCATCTCTCTCTGCCCCTCTCCTGGTCATATTATGTCTGTCTGTCTGTCTGTCTCAAAAATATATAAATATTAAGAAAGCTAAAAAGAAATAAAGTGATTATCTTTTTTCCATGCCCAAATCTGTAACAGATATTGCCTTCTTAACTTGACAATAAACAAACAAAAAAAGGCTTACTTTCAAAGCGGCAAATATTTGCTTTCCTAAAAACATTAATGTGTTTATGAAGGAAGAGAGGAAAATGAGAAGAATCTTGGAGTGTAGGATACACAGAAGGAAAACGATTTTATCAGCCATGAAATAAAAATAATGGCATGTGGTTACTGAGTTGTTGTAGAATAGTAGTATAGACAGGGGATATCCATGATGATGTAGCCTCCACCTTTGCTAAAAGCCATGGCAGCTGTGACTTAACTCTTTGAAAGTACTATCCCTTTACCTCTCACCAGCCACAGACAGCTGGGTTTAAGGGCAGTCAGGCAGCCTGGGGATGGTACAGTAAGAGCAAAGTCTATGCTCTAAAGGTTGATATGATATTTAACGTAAGGTAAATGATGATCACAAGTCTTTGATTTCAGAAATATATGATCACTGGGGAGAGTCACTGTACACAAGGGGAGAGTTGAAAACAGAAGAAACTTAAATCACACTGGAAGCCAAGTTCAAGTCAGAGTAGTATAGAGATTATCACTTCATGATGTTTCAGATGAAATAAATACTCTCAACCTAACATCTTTTTCAGTGAACACTTGATCATTTAAGCTGTTTCTTAAAACTCTGGGTATCGGAGAAATGGAACTGAAAGTTTAAGGGAAATATGGCTCTTTGAGTTTTCAACACACTTGAGTAAATATAATCAAAAGGAAATGTTCACAAACCAACATGAGGCTTTGGTTAGCAGAAAATGTATATTTCTTATCTCTGTCTTCTTAAAGGAATGTGATTGGCCCTAATTTAGTATTGAATCTCTTTGCTAAGATGAAAACAAAACTACTGAATTCTTTTCCTATTGGTAAGATATCTGTAAATTCCCCGGCATTTTGCTTAAAATAGCTTCATTGTTTAGAAACTGAGCTCTAGGGTTTGTTCCCTTTTTGCCCTCCCACACTGCCCCCCCCCCCAAAATGAAAGCCCTGTGGCTCTTTATATAATCTTGGAATGGGAAAGGTCTTCACTGCATATTGGTTTGGGCGGAAATCAGAAAGAAGACATTTGAGACATCTGTCTACGTACAAAATAAAGGTAAAGATGAGAGTTGAGACAAAAACACAAGTTGCAATTAACAAAACTGCAAGACAGATATCTAATTTTAGATAACTATCAACAAAATCAGTAACAGAACTTATTTTCAGTGTCTTTGGGCCTGATTCCATCTAAGAGTGGAACAAGTCTGCGCTGTGGAAAAGGGAAAAGAAGGAGCCATCGTGGTTGGAAGGAGAAGAATAGGCAGGAAACAGGTCCCAGAGAGATCAAGGACGGCAAGGCTGTAGCATGGCTTTTGTGAATCCTTGTCAAGTTTTTTCTCATCGCACATTTAGAAAGAGACAGTCACTTCCTGGCCTGTGTTAAATGCATCACATATGGTTGGAAGAAGAAAACCTTGGGTCAGATTGTCATAGGAAATGTCTGGGTTGCAAAATAATTCCAGCAGATCTCAGTTTTTAATTTCCTAGTGTCACATTTTCATCCTTTTTAAGTGAAGTGACCTTATGGTCTAGATCTACACAAAAGATAACAAAGCTAAATCTTGATGATGGTATCTATTTTCTCACCTCACTAAATGTGAAGGCTTCCAATTCTCCCAAAAGAGAGGGAAAATGGAACTTCTTGGCTTTATACAAATGAATGTTAAGATATCTGGCCACCGGACACATAATCCTAGATTAGCATGTCCTCTGTTAACGTGCCATTGATTTTGTGGCCAGCTGACAGGCAGACTTTTATAGCAATGAAGCCCAAGGCTACAGTTCTGTACAATCTCTTCATTTAGTTGTGAGAACTGGAACTATTTCTAAACTTGTATCTGTTTTACTAAATCAATTTCCTGAGTCATTTAACAACGTATAACAAATGCCCTCCTGAATGAGGATCATTGCAGTAAGCACAAAGAAAGATTAAAGGCAGATAAAAGGACACATACGAAGTTTGCAGAAAGGCAGAACTTCACAGAAAAAAAACAGCAATGCATAAAAAATAGAATATCTATTCATTGTCTATTATGGTTTAGATACTGTTAACAACCATCAATAAAAAATGGCCAAAATACAGTCTGATTCTAGCCTATACATTTAGACAGGGCCAAATCCCAACCAGAAGACACAACTGTGAGAGTATAGAAGAATTACTAAGAAAGACTATTTTGAATTTAGAATATATTAGGAGAAGGGATAAATATCATACACATGCATAATTTCTGTAGAAGGCCTTGCTCTTAAGTAAAAGTGTTCTTAATTAACTTCCAAAGATAGGACCTGGCTTCTGATAGTGTTGAGCATTTACCAGTAAACAGAACTTAGAGTTATCATGAAATTATTAAGTGAATTTTTGTGATGTGTACTTCTTTATCTTTGTGGAAAAGACAAGCATTTTCTGCCCACGAGGAACATTTAATCTAGTTGAGATGAAACTGGATGCTGTCATCTTGACCAGAAATAAAATCTTTGCTAATGATTTCTTTGCTTTGATATATTTTATGCTAACATTATTTAGTATTATAGAAATTAAATATGGCCATTTCCTGGTACTCATTCTTTTCTAGAGGTTTGGAAATTGATTTTTAAATCATTTATCCTAGCAGTTTCCTTGGTAGAGTTAACAAGTCTATCATTTATAGTGTTTACCTTTCTAGAATCATCAGATTTTATTTGGTAATACTGTCTGGCTGGAATCTCTGGGCCTCAGAAATGGAACTAGGTTCAAGTATGTGACTAATATATTTTCCAGTAGACTTGAAAATAGGAATGTCCCTGAAATGGATGGCTCTCCCAAATATAATAATTATTATTTGACACTCTTCTATTTTCTTTCTTTTTATAGAATATCCTAAATTACAGTCCTAGTCTTTAAATATTACCCTAAATTCTCAAATGTGGTAGGTTGTGTCCCAATAGAGGTTTCTTTTAGTTTCTTAAGAACTAGAATGTTAATCTTTAAACGTATCTCACTTTAAAAACATATATACTTGCACTAAAGTTCATTTTGAGATGGTTTTTAGTGAAGTGGTATGAGGAAATAAGTCTAGATTACTTAAAGTTTTCAGATAATATGCTTTAAAATAGCTAATAATAAAATAACATACAAAACTAATAACATTATATTAAAAACTATACAATCATTTTATTGTAAGTATCAAAATTAATTTTTGAAAAAAGATTATTGTGATCTTTATTTTCTAGTCTTCCAAGAAAATTGATCTTTAAAAGGATGTTGGCTTCCAAAGTATTAAAATGATTTCTCCAAACTCTGAAATAGCATGAATCATTTATTTTCCTAGAACCCCACACATAGACATTTAAAATGAAACACTATATAGTTCGAGATATAAATATCTATAATTGAAATTAAATCATATGCACTTGGGACACAGAGCATGCTTTTTCAATTGAGGATTATATATTTCTAAATGAACAGTTTTGAGAAATACATGGAAGTTTCAATATTGTATGATAGCGTTAACTTCACAAATTAGAGTACTTCTTATTCTATGTGACGCCTAACAACTACAACCTATCACGGGAAGCCCACTTTTACATTTTATTCTCATTATGTTAATGTCACTCACAAGACTAAAACTGCATTTCCCACGGCAAATATTATTTCCTGACTTAGCCAAAAAATATTTATATGTGAAATAAAGAATGGCTTTAGAAGATAAGATAGTAACTTACTCCATCAGAGATTTCATTATATGCTGCCCTGAATTTGTCATTCATTTAGTTAGCAAACATTTTTTTGATGTGTACTATGTGCAAAGCTAGGTACAGTTGTACCTGGAAGAATTTTTGTGATCAACTTATTGGAAGTTGGAGAGTGCCATGCAATGGACAGTATTTTTATTGGAGAGTTGAAAGTTTTTTTAGAGAAATTCTGATCCATATTGGAGGAAAAAGCACATGACCTTGGTATGACACAACATGATTAAAATCCTAGTTCTGTTTTCTAGATGTGTAATCTTACAAATAAGTTGAAGTACTAGCTTTTAAATCTACAATTGACTAGTTCATAGAGACTATGTTAGGTTTAAATAGACAAAGTATGTGAGAATGTTTTGTTAACTCTGATATAGTTTATAAATGTTCATAAATATGATAAAACAGTTCTTGCCTTAAAGAAGTGGACTTTCTACTGAAAGAGAAAAAAAGTCTGGGAAACTACACTGAAACATCTTTATTTCTCTTCAAAATATTTCATTATAGCTATGGGATATATTTTACATAATAAGAAATGTATATAAAAGACACTTTATATAATACATAATAAAACTGTGTAAGTAACATTATATTTTTTATTTTATTAAAGGGCAGATCTGGATATGGATTTCTCTTTGAGGACACGATCAGTATCTTTGACCCTGAGATATATTTGTGATATAAATAGGGAAATGATTTAAAAAAATGTAGTGATAGCTCTCATAACGACTTAGAGAAAATAAAGTACCTTACAAAAGAATCTCAATAGCGAACATCCAGAAATATTTTAATTATATTCTGATTCAATAATATTTTTGTTATATGAACTTAAACTGGGTATCAAAATACCAGCATCTGTAAGGTCAAAGGTACTTATCTTGTCAGGAAATGACAATGGCTGATTTTTCAGGCTACGTGTTAGTAGGTGGGTATGAGAGAGCTGTGCTTTTCTTTATGTCTTTTTCATTATCTTTTATCTTTATGCTCCATAACACAGAATACTGGTTACTATTCCCAGGAACTTTTTATGATTGGATTTTTAAGTATCAAATATGAAAAAAAAGGAAACTGCTCAGAAAAGTTTTAATAAGATTCTCACTTTAAAAGGAATATCCAATTGAGTGATGTAATAATGACATTAATAGTGTCTTATTTCATTTCATGTCATTGCATGGATATTAAGCAAAGGCGCTTTGAAGTTTTATCCATCAGCCCATTGCATCTGGGGGGCATTTCTCCTGGGGTGCCTACGTAGAAGTCCAATTAAAGTCAGTGGGAGTCAGGTACCCAGAGGAAAAGACAGGCAGGCACTTGGAGAAAATGTCCATTATCCATGTGATTTACACAAGGTCATGGATTATTTTGGTCTCTGAAAGCATGCCAGTAGGGGGAGAGCTTGGCTGGAAATCTTCTTGCCTCTCTGTCTCCAGGGAATCTGGAGGGCACAAGGCCTTTTTGAGTAGCCATTCCAGAAAGACTATCTCGTTTCATTTTCCCCATGTGTTCTTCTTAGGTTCAACATTACAGGATTAGCTGGGGGATGCCAAAAGACAATCCCTGAATGAGCTGATGCCAGATCTACACGGAGTCCAGGTAATTGGAACTGCTGGGTTAACTAAGTAGCTGGCCTAGATGAAGCCCCGAGGACTTCAATCAGATTCCGTTTTAATTCTCTGGATAATTAGACAGCCCACACTGGTTGTGGAAATAGCATTCCTCAGCTATCTCTCTTTCCCTTGTCTTCCTTCAATAATCCTCCTATGAAAAATGCATCCCATGTAGCAAAAAATACCAATCATACCACCAACTTGGTCCTTGGCTAGATCTCTCCAATGGCTAAACAATATCTTTTGGAGCAAGAAACCAAATGAAGGATTTACACCACGAGCTATTGGTAATAACCAAATTCACAGAACAACTAACATAAAAATTTTCCTCTTATAAGACATTTTTGAAGAATTTGCATTATAACTTTAGGCTGCTCTCAATGGAAATATACATTTATACAAATATAAATCATTTAAATATATGGAATTATATAATGTTGATAAATGAGATTTACAATGCCTCTTATGTTTATGATGTATTTTTATGCAACACAACCATTTAATGAAAGGGTTCAAAAAGCCTATTGACATTTACTTTTCTTCTTACCATATATTTATTAAGCCCGAATATAACATTCACATTAACATCAAACACACGTAAAATATGAAATTGCTGGAGAGGAATGATGACATATTTTAGTACTTTGATGGTGGTGCCAACATTTCATTTAGGATATTTATATGTGTCATCTAAAAAGGACAATAAATTTCAGTGAAGGCTCAATATATTACAAGACTTTTCATCAACACACGCCACAGGGTAGGCTAAAACCACAGAGGGAAAGAAGAAATACTGCTGAATAATCAATCTTTGAAAGCATTCAATGTTATTAAAAAAGCTACATTTAAACTATCCATAAGTCTAAAAAATGAATGTGTCGGAAGTAGTGTGATGCATGTGCGTGGATATGAGGGTTGTATGGAACACCTACCTTTCTTTCTATTTTTCAGTAGTAAGATTATCGGGTAAACAAAAATATTTTTTTAAATACAACGGGATATTAGTGATGCTAATACTTTGACGTAAACCCCACTCCTGGAGGTAGAAGAAATATCTTTGTGTGAAGTGTTTGTTAGTTTCCAGCACCTGTGTTTGCTAGCTGGCACAGAACGATTCCCTACGTGACCCAAACATGTAACACAACAAGGCAGACAAACTTCTCACTTTTAAAAATGGATGAGTTGGATTAGATGCATCCATTACTTATATCTGCTGCTTACATTTCCTGTATCCTAAATTTGCACTGACTTTGTGACTAATATCTCAGTATGATAGACAAGTAGTGACATGAATCCATAAAAAACCACTACGCCCATGCTGTGGTAAATGACCAACAGTAATGGGAACAATGGAAGAAATACAGCTTTTCTCCCCAGGGGCGGAGTTTCACTGTTCCCTGCTGGGACTGGGAGAGCCATATTTTAAGGTGAAGAAGAGGCCTGTGGTTGTGCCCTTCATATCCTTTGGAGGGAATCATTTTACTCGCTATAAAAAGACCAGCTTTACTGTTTTTTAGGCTTTATTCTCTGGTGCTTACCAATGTATCATATTGAAAAGAGAAATTCCCTAAAATCCCACTGCAAAAGACTTGATTTTGTTCTTTCCAGAGTTGTTCTTTTTCACTTGTATTTGCTCTATGAATAAAGTCTCAAAAATTGATAGGATTTTCTCTCTTCTAATGCCAAGAAGATCTCTTCCCCATGATCTCTCCAGTACTATCAAAGCTGTTGTAGTACGTCCTTCTCCAGGCTTTATTCAGTAACAAAGAGTGTGCATGCTAGCATCTGAAGTTCTCTCGGGTATCTATGAAGCACCAAAGGAAAACTATCCTAAAATTCATTCTTGGAAAATGGGCTGAAAGCCACCCTCAACAAAATGTCACTCAAGAGGAACCTGGCAAAGTAACAACTTGCATAGTTTTGTTTTTCACTTTTATAAGCCTCTTTCCCTACACACACACACACTCACACACACACACACACACACACACACACCCCACTAGCCCTCTCTCTCAATGATGGTATGATTTTAAATAATTTATACATCTTCCACACTTTTAATGGTTTCTTTCATGTCTATACAAGCCCAAAGCATGTATGAAGCACCTGCTGGGTGCAAACACACTTTTGTGATGTCCAGGAAGAACTTTCCATTTTGAAGTAGAGGGAGGTATGTAAGCCTTCTCAGTATGCAAGCACTATTTACAAATGGGACTTTTTACTCTCAATATCTTAAAAAGGAAATTATTTGTCATCAAACTGAGAACCATATGTATCTCATTTCTACTCCTCTCCTACAGTGTAATATCATATTCATTTCATAGGACTCTTTTAGGATCCTCATGAAATTTAACACTCAACAGAATAAATTTAAGAATTGGTAAATATCTAGTTATTAATTAGGTAGGATATCTAAAACTCCTCCCCAAATGTCAGGCAAAATCATCCCTTTTGCAACTTACTTTTCTACATCTATTATAGTACTGGCTATATCCCTAGAGGTGCCCTTAGAGGTTCTCTTAAATTTATGATACTGAATGTCTGTCCTTTAGTCATATTGTGGTTCAGTGTGTCTTACAGATGCCAAATCTCTTGAAGAGTGCTAGTCATGGAAGCCCACACCAAAGACGTTTAACAGCTCTCCATTACCTTGCATGGGGCTTCACACTGGGAAAGATAAAAACAGCTCATGAGCATGAAGGAAATCTCTTCTTTAGCAGCACGCATTTAAGAAATTCTGAAGGAAGACCCTAATCCAAAATTTACTTGGCCAAACTTTTTGCTCTGACCTTGACTTGACTGCAGCCACTTTCTTTCTCCTCTACTGTGTGAGCCAATATAATCTACTCTCTCAATTTTAATGTATTTCTTTGCTTTATCTTTACTGTTTCCCCTATCAGTTGTGTTTATGTCTTTGAAGAATGGTTATCTTCCAGTGTTTGCTTTTTATACTTTATTTTAGCTCTGAAGTAGACATTCCACCAGGTCTTCATCTTCAAACTCTCAGCAAAAGCTACCCAGAGGCTAATCTCTTCGAACGAGGTCCTAGAACTCTGTGATGGCTATCGGGCTCTTCAGACTATTGATAGGGATAAAACACTTCAAGCACTGCAATCATCTTAAGAAATTTGAAGAATATATTTTCCAACTCTGGCTTCGTAAAAATTCACCACAGATAGATTTCTTTTGCACCAAAACAGTGATTAAATCAAGTTAAGCTCCTTATCCACATACAAAATAAGCACTGGGATGGTGAGAGAAATTGTGGCCTTAGGTTAATGCTTATATCAAAAATGGATAGAAATGGGTTCTTCTCTGTGTTTATAGACTATTGTTGATGCTCAGTTAATGTATTACACTACTGTTGTTTCTTATTCCTTAAGTGGACAATTACCCTGAAATACATGAGAAATGCAAAATATTTTAAAGAAAAAAGTGAGAAAGAATAGTTCTTTCTCAGTCCATTACCTATTTTGAGTCCAGTTACAACCCTTTGGCCTAGCTGGACAGGTATTATTATAATCCATGTATTTGGGATTCAAAGAAGTTTTGGATTTATCTGGCATGTAAGAAACAGGATGAACTTGATCTTCAGACCTACTGCTGGGATTCTTTACTATGTTCACCAATTTATTTAACACTAATTTTCTTTAGAAGTCTATGAAAAAAAGCTAGATTCCAGGTTATAGAGACTTGATTAGAGAACTCCTGAGACTTAAAATTTAGCAAACATTTATTAGCATTTATTATGTGTTTTGAAATGTGATGCAATTATGAATCAAAATTAGTTACTCACTTAGTCTAGACTGTAATTTCCTCAAGGGCAGACACCACTTCTTACCCATCTTTGGCTCAGAAAGTGAAGTGCTGGCACAGAATGATACACAATGAATATCCATTGAATGAAATGACACAGTGGACCTTGAGTCTGGATGAATTGCCTTCTCTCTTGTTGCTTGGGTTCCATAATGGAGCCACAAAGATGGACTTTGTAAGCACCGGCAGTTTTCCTGCCTCGAGTTCTCCAAGTCCCTAACTGTAGAGTATTTGGTTGTCAATTTATCAGAGAGAAGCTAGGCAATAGTGTAGGAGGGCTGAGCCATGATAGACTTGGTGGGTCGTGGAGAAAGAATCTGCCAATTTAGGGATCCTGCAAAATGCTTACTCTTCTATGTGTGTTTTTAAACCTAAATCACATTCTGAATAGTTTCCTTCACAGGCCTTCACAAACGGCTCCTCAGTACATGCTTTCATGTCACCAAGACATTTTGTTAAGACTCATCTTGCTATATTATTATATGCGCAAAACTTCAGACATGAAGAGAGCTCAAGTTCTGCATGGTGAAAAAAATGCAACTTCATTTAGTAAGGAGAATATTGGCAAACACAGAAAAAATCCTAGTTAATCACAAATTTTAACCACTATCTAGTTGACATGTGCCTGCTGTGCTAATTGCTTCATTACTTAATTATGCAAAAAATAATAACATCCACAGCAAACATAGTCTATGAAGCATTATTAAAATACAAAGAAACATGCTCTAGACTCTTCAGTGCAAACATAAATATTTTATAATAAGGAAGAGTGCTTATTATATAACAGTAATAAGAAATTTGCAACTAATTTGAGTTCTTCCTTTCAGCAAACCTGAAATACTCTTATGCCTTATGACTTCTGATGATTTTAGATATAATTTTGGATCTTGCTTTGATTCCAACCTAACAAAGTAAGATTTCTGGGGGACACTGTTAAATATTTCTTCTCTAACACATAATTTCTGATCACTGTGTATTTGTTAAATAAAAGAATAAATGAGTATGCAAGTGCATCAGTCAGTGAACAAATAAACCAATCAATCAAGAGATTAGCTGTGGAATTATAGATGAAACCCAGGAAGCGCTTAACTCAGACACAACGAGGTAGTTTCTAGAAGAGGAAGGCCACAGCTGTGTTTAAGATTTTAGTGTCCTTGGTCCAGGGATTGTTGTTTTTTATTAATACCTATCCCTAAAAACTCAAATTAATATTGTTATTCAAAATCTTCCTAGTCTATTGTTTTAAATGTTTTAGAAATTCTTTAAGAATTTTTCCTAGAGAGTTTAAAACTCATCTAAGAAATTTGGTTTCATTATTTTTCTACTTTCCCCCCTCAAACTCTAAAACAATATTTTGTCCCTGTAATTGACCTTACCATATGTAGCTCTGAAATCTGGATGCTTTAAAAATTCAAAATTCAAAGGTACACTTGAAAGTCAAATATTTACCATTGGTGAAGACATTCCAAAGAAAGGTTTTACGACCCTGAATATAATTTTTAGAAAAAGATTATCACATATCATAAAAGACGGAAGCATCGCTGGAATAAATATATTTGCTCCAGGGAGTCAATTCTGAAAGAAGTAACAAACATTCATCTGATGATCTCTGTTGTATTTTCAATCTTTCACAGTTTAGTAAACAAATCTCAGTCCTTCCCTTGTAGCTACTAACATTTGTGTAGTTCTTACCGTGCTTTCATCATTTTACTAGGTCTCCAAGTAGAGAAAAGGAAGTTAGGCATTGTCCCTGCTCTCAAGCTTTATACAAAACATTAAAATACTTGACAAGTTACAGTAGCAACCACAGCCAATGCTTAGCTCTACCAAGAGGTCCCAGCATGAAATAGATGGATTCCTATCTTAGTCAACTGAATGGCTAGTACTGTTATTTTATTCATTCATTCACTGGTTACATCAGACAATTTTTGAACATCCATATGTGTATGGTGACCTGCTCTAGATTCTAGGACTACAGCTATCAAAAGAACAGACAAACTTGTAATATAAGAAACTTAAGTGTCATGACTGTTTTCAGAAGAAAAGTGAAAGGTGTCAGATAGATTCTCAGTAACAGGGGGATCTAACTTGGTGAGAAGAATTTGAAAAGGCCTTCCTAAAGAAATGGTGTCAACAAGTAGATTTTGTGGATCAACAGGAGTTGCTCAGGGAAGAAGGGGTAAAAATATTCCAGAAAACTGGAGCAGCATGATGTGGTTGTGACGTGAAAAAGAGATGGTATGAGATAGTTTTGCAGCAATTTCAAAATTGCTGATGTCTAGTCCTGTAAAGTAGGGGGCAGAAGAGTAACCTGAGATGAGGATGCAGGTCGGGGGGCAGAGTCATGGGGCTCTCATCATGACTTTGGGCATTACCTTAAGGCTAGTGAGAAGACATTATAGGATTTTAGACAGGGAGGCAGCACAGTCACGTTTGTAATTCTAAAATTTTACTTGGCCACAGAGTGCAGAGCAAAGAGGTGGTGAGCAAGAGAAAATGGGATGGGTCCTTTAGAAGTTACTGCAAGTGCCAGGTGAGAGATGACAGTGGCAGCAGCTATGCCAAGAATGGGTGACTTTGAGAGCTAACTGGGGCATAATTAACAGACTTGGGGGTGGCCAGGATATGGCAGGTGAGTTGAGGGAAGTCACAAGATAACATCCAGGATTCTGGATTGAATACTGAGTGTATAGTAGTACCAATTCTTGTGCTTGGCGGCACAGTGAATGGAGAAGCTAGTGTTAGTCTTATTAAATATGATATGTGTTTGTGATATATGCGTAGAGACTACAGGAAGCAGTCTCTGGAATTGTCAAATAATACTAGCCAATCCTTGGATAGAATTTTAATGTGCTCACAGTATATTTTCTCACTTAAAACTATAATTCAAATTTTGATGTCAGAAGGTATTACATTACTTATCATTATTAAATTAATATTTGTTGCTTGTTGAATATCTCCATTTTCTGAATAAAGCAATTGAAGCTCAGAGAATTGAAAAGTATTTCTTGCCCAAGGTTGGAATACAAGCTTAGACTTTGTAGCTTCAAATTTTACAGACTATCCATTAGATCAATATTACACTGTCTAAATTGAAAAGATTTTACAAATGTTAGGGATCATGGTGATATTAGGTAGTACTCAGCTGACTTTACTTTTATAACCATATTTTTCCTATATTTGGCAGCATTTGTTTTCCTTGACTCAAACAGCTTCAAAATACTTGCAAGATGCTTATATTTGAAATCCTTGCTATTTTGTTGAATTTAAAAGTTGATGTATTCTCCAAATGACATAAGGTCAGGCTTATGTATTTACTTAACTATAATTCAAATGTTGCCATTTTATAAGAAGAAACCACTAATCTTTCTCATTTTATACCATGTGATGAATTCAGAGAGGCAAAATAGTTGAGAACATGACTATGAAAATAGATTTTCTAAGTTCTAATGTTTAGTCCACAGTTTTGGATAATAATTTTTGATAAAACACCTAAACTTTCTTAACTCTAGTTTCCTCATCTGTAATATGGGAAATAAGAACACTCATGAGTTTTTTTTCTAAGGAGAATTTAATGAAATAATCTTGAAAAACATGTGTTTACCTAAGTTTGGCTCTCATTACAAGCTGCATGGGTCAGTATTGCCACAGGGAATAGCATGTCTCTTTCTCCCACATGTATTGCTCTTTCTTGACCATCCATCAAATGCCAACATTAGGCTTGGTTTCTCTCTCTCCAATACCATTGTCGATTCAGTTCGTGCCTCTGTATTGTGATCCACATTTGAAAAGTGATTTTTTTTCTGTATTGATAAATAGCTACCCCAAATGGACTAACCATTTAGTCCAAATGCTAAGTGTGCCCTAACGGAAACTTTATAACCAGTAGCACTGTTCTTCTTTAAACAGTTCTGAGGAAATGGCAACCATTTGTAAAAGCAACACTGAACAAATAGACAATTAATTTAAAGTGAAAGACAGACATTGTTAACCTTACCTCCTCTCAATTCCTCTTTCCTCTGAGAAGGAAAAGAGACATTTCTTTTCAGTACTTGAAATGGCAATAAATCAAGGTTCTATTTGTGTGATTTACAATGGTTAATAAAGCTTTGAACTGTGCTGTTACGAATGGAATTATTTTAGTTTGACTACCAGTGTAAGAATTGTTGCAGGTTTGAAGGACTCTACTTATGCTAAGATTGGAGATTCCACCCTAATCTAGGTATCTCTTTGTAAATAGGCTGCAGACAACCAGGTAGATGTCAGCCTAGCTAACAGAGAGTCCTAAGTTCAAAGGCTATCTCTAAAGGTAGCAGAGCAGGGTATTAGACCCCGCTCTTCTCTCTTCACTCCAGTGGCAGGCTGCCTCACCTCTCCAGGCCCGTTCCCTCACCTGGGAAATGGTAAATAACACCTCGTGATGTTTTAAGGATGTTGGGTTAATCTATGTAGTGTGTACATTATTTAGAAAAATCATAGTTATTATTATTTAGTAAAATCATATGAATAAAATAAAATAAATGTAGTATGAGAAATTTTGGTCAGGTATATTTTTTCTCATCTTGTAATGAAAAGGAAAGACCTCCATATGCCAGTAGCAAAAGATATATTCCGAATGCTCTTCTCACAAGTCAAATAATTCCAGAGAGAGCTCTTCCCTTGTTCTGTACGCTGTGTACTACACTTCTCCAAAGAAAGTAGTAACTATCATTTACAGATTGTTGTCCCTGGCTTTAAAAATTCTTTTCCTTTAACTACTTTCAATTTCTTAGATGTAAGGTGTATACAGATGCAAGACAGAATTATTTATTTTCTGGAAGCATGTCCTTGTTTTCCACTGTTCAGCATGCGTGCATATATACTGCTGAAATTACATCCTAATGATAGCAAATTGCAGAATTATGAGATATTCTGTACCATCTTTTTTTTAGAAATAGAAAATTGAGAGACTTTAATAGCAGATGCTGTATTATGAATACAATTTACTGGAATTGCTCTTCTCTAATCATATAGAAACCATGTTATGTCCCAGAGAGGTGATAAAAATATACAGATATCCATTTATCCTCCAAGAAAATTGGGGTCTTAGTTAGAATAATGACCAGAACCTGAAATCGAGTTGGGAGCCCTGACATCATGAATTGAGACAGTGTCCTAATGATTTTATTTTGTGAAGCTTCAACATACTGAATACATAAATAAAATAAGGACAATTCATACTACATAGGATACTGATCTTTTTAATCTTTGTGTGTTGTTCCTTGGTAGGAATTTCTCAAACGAGAGTTTGTACATTTGTATGATGAAGAGTTTATAATCCCCATTTCTAGGCTAAATTCAGAATAATGAAGTACTTGTACTGGAAATTCTTATTATGGGCTGATAAAATAACTTATGCATATATAGAATTACTTTTCCATATTTTCTATTTATAGAAATAAAACCCAATCTCTGCAATGTGATATGTGGCCCAAACAATAGTCATTCCTTTCCTATGTTGTACAACATTCTAACTCCATAAACTAGTTCAATATGCTTTTTTAGAAAGCATTGTATCAAGTAACATACGCAATTTTATTTCCTGCCAGAGGAAAACTCTAATGTTTTCTGTTTATCCTCCTAAACAATAGAAAATACCCATATAAAAGCTTGCATTTTTAATGTTGTTGTTTACCTTATTTTAAGTCTTTACATTATTTTAAGCAAAGTAGTAAGTTTTTAATAACTTTAGACACTAATTTTGATTTTAAAAATCACTGAGTCTCAAATGGAAATGCTGTGACTCTCTGAATACCGGCTGCTTCATATGGTGTATTCATTTTTTTTTTAAATCTAGACAAATACAGCTGCATCTCAGAAAAAAGAGTCAGATAGATAATGACTCAGTAGGTAAAGATTGTAAGAATATCATTTACATTTGCAAAACCTGTATTTTATAAAACCCTGTGTTTCATTTAATGCCATACGAATAAAAAAAGGATAGAAATATTACCTTGATAAAATTTTCAGACATTTCTCAAGTTAATAGGTATTCATTTCCTTCTCTATCAACAGCTTTGGAAGCAGTTGTTAGAAATACATCTCAATTCTTAAACTGCACTTCCTTAAGGCTGATGTGATCACTAAACCAAAGATTTTCTAATTTACAGATTTACTTAGCAGATGTAGTTAGCACGATTCTCATAACATTAGCAGGCATATATACCTAATTTCAATTTCTTCCTTAATATATTACTGTAGTCTGCTTCTGGCAAGAATAATTTTCATATTAGCACAACAACAAATGAAAATGCAAAACTTTAACTAGGATGTTTTAAAACTCAAGTGATTTATCCTAGAAAACCATGCTGTGAAACGTATATATGACTTAAGAGCCTTTAAGTGAGATGCCACAATTATTCTTCTAGTAGCTTGGGAATTTCCTGAACGATATAAACAATAAGAGGAGATTTTGTTAGTATTGGATGAGTATTTTTATTTGCCATGTTTTCCTAATAGTTCCTTTATAAGAATATTTATAAATTGCTAGGAAGTAAAAGGGCCTGAGCTTTTGTTATAACAGTCCCTGCCATTCATGTCTGAAAGAATGGACTTGGTGAGATCATGGCTGGATATTCTATAAGTAGAATAATGGAAATTGACACCTAAAATTTTGGGTAGTTTGGGAAAAAAAAACTTTATACACATTTCAGAAATTCAATGACGACTTTGACAATTTGGATCACTGTCAATGCACTAACATTCTGTCTCACGTTTATTTTCTTTCTTTTTTTTTTTAAGATATCAGAGTGCCTTGATCATTTCCAAAATGTTAATGAATTTGTATTGGTCAAAGAGTAATTGTTTCAGCGTAGTGAGGTCAATAATGTATGCGTCTGCCACATCATAATGAAAGTGACTTGCTAATAATCTATCTACGAATGGTTCAGTGCTGAGCACTGCAAGAAAACTAGTTTACTGTCTGTTGAGTACTTCCCCCTAATGAGAGAAATGCCCAGTCTGTATGCTGATCTTCTTTATTTTCTTTAAATGTCAGTGCTGGGATTTCTTTCCTTTAGTATATTCACTCTTGGGTCTTTAGTTATGATATCTATACTAATGACTTCTAAATTTTAATACCAGCCTCAACTTCTCCCCTAAACTCCAGACTTGTATGTATAACTGCCTACTTAATATTTCCATTTAGATATTCTTCTGACATCTCAAACTTCATATGTTCAAAACCAAACTTGATTTTCAACCCTCCGTTCCAATATAGCTCCATTGTCCCAGTTGTTCAGTCTAGAAACTTTAGAATCATCTTTTACTCTTCTCACACATAATACAGTCCACCCAACGGTCTTCAGATATATCCAGAATCGTGTGTAGTCTAACCATGCCAACTCCCCTTCCAGTGTAAGCCAATGTGGCTCTCACCCATACTACTTCAATAGCCTTCTAGCTTGCAGTTTCCACCTTAACCACTTACACTCAGTTTATCAGTCAGCAGGCAGAGCAATTCATCTAAATTAGTCTGCTTAGTTAATTTCCACCTCGCTAAACCCCAAATCAGAAGTTTTTTGCATGGCTTACAAGGTGTACCTCATTTGCTTCATGTCTTCTTTAACCCAATTCATCCTGTTTTCTTCCCTTTTCCTCCACAAACCACCTGAAGCTTCTTTCTGATACTTCTTGCCTCAGAGATCCTTAAACTTATTTTTCTGCCTTGACAATTCTTTTCATGGATATGCACAAGGTTATTTCTTTATTTATTTAAACCGTTTCAAAATGACACCTTATCAGGCAGCCTTTCCGTGAGTGCCTGTGTAACTCACTCCCTTACCCTGCCCATTGTTCTTAACAGTTTCATCATATTATTCATCACATACTTGTCTTAATCCTCTGTCTATAATATAAGCCTCTGAGTTCTGGAACTTTCTTTTTTTCCATTGTGGTTTCATCAGCACATGATAACAGCCCACAGTACAAAGTAGGAGCGCAATAAAAATTTATTGAATTAATTCAGAAAAGCTGCATGAAGTGATGCTGAAGAGAATATGGTAAATATGGATTTAATTATAGAAGTTTCCAGGAGTGCTATCCATTTATGTAGTGGTTGGAACTGGGCACTTGGGCTTAAAGAATATGCTCCTTCTATAGCCTTTAGGATTCCTAGCCACATAAGGGAAAAAATGTTTTCCCCCTAGAGGCACGGTTAGTGTTGTTTCATTAATGTATTTTTATTTATGACAGATCTATGCCCTAGGAAATGGCATTCTTAGTCCATTCAGTTACAGACCTGCAGGTGTACTTCGTCTCCAAATTTGACTTATTCACCTGAAGAAACTATCATTAAAATTAAAATTACTCAAAGGAGAATTCCTGTGAGGACAGCCACAGTCAGTTGGCAGCATTGTAGTTAACACTGCCTCAGTGTCTGGTAATGTACACGTTCCTTTGATTTTTGGACTGTGGAAAGTTGACGCTGCTTTGTTTACTCTGTGTTTGATGTGGTAACTCTAAGAGCACCTGGGCTCCACCTCTCAGGTGACCTTATTGTTGAGAAAATAGCATAGATTGTTGGTTGGCAGATTTGTTTGGTTTTACACCTTTAGTTTTTTCATCATGGTTTATCATTGTTCCTTATGAAAGGAAACAATCCAGTCATCTCAATTATTTGGTGTCTTTATTTACTTTTTTATAATGAATCACTGTCTTATAATCTGGCTTTTTGCCTTTCAATTCCCTTGGTGCATTAGCTGCCTTCAGTTCTTTTTAGATTAAAAAAATATATGCTGCTATATTTCCTCAGTGCCAATGATTCCTGGAAACACCCTGTGCATTTTTTTATGTCAAACTTCCTGTACTAGCTTACATTTTTAATTTCTTAAATTACTAATTATTACAGATAAATTGAAATCTTAACTTTGGATTCTTTAAGGCCTCCTCAGCAAAGGCAATAAAAACAGCATTTATTATGTGTCTGCAAATAATTAGATGCATACCTCACCTATTTATAATAAATATATAGTTTTTCATATTATATATAATCTATTATAAATGCATCTGCACAGTGGCTACGTACAATTTAAGCATGAAAGTCTTTGATTAAACTATATTGGCAATG
Organism: Hyaena hyaena; assembly: GCF_003009895.1. Lineage (NCBI taxonomy): Eukaryota > Metazoa > Chordata > Mammalia > Carnivora > Hyaenidae > Hyaena > Hyaena hyaena. The sequence continues at coordinate 1,196,168 of NW_024081139.1, read as the reverse complement.
ACATAATCTTCCCACTTTAAATTGTGGAATAGTCCAAAACATCACTTTAATTCAATAGAATATATATTTTTAACCAAGAAGATTATAAATTTCACTAATAGGACATTGACAAGAGAGTCAAATTATAGAACAATTCCCTTAGAACTGAAGTAAACTATAGTGGGTAACATTTATTATGAACTTCACTTTTCCAAATAGGTATTTATTTGAAAAATTGGCATAAACCAACATTATGAATTGCATTGAACTTGTTAAATCAAATAACCTCATTCCTCAAGTAAATGAAAATGCCTCAGTTATCCATTTTTTAAACAATCATATTGAAAGTAGGATGGCTATTGTATGTTCATTTGCCTTTCTCTTCAACCAGGTGAAACTCCCTGGAAGGTTACGATCTGTCTTTCTTCTCTGTGTTCTGGTGATGAGCACACTGCTGGACACATTACAGATGCTTAATAAGCGTTTGTGGAAAGTGAATTCATTTCCAGTCCCATCTATGTTGCCAGTGTACTGGGTACTTACTTGAAGTTATACTGAAATATAATAGCCTTGTGGTGTGTGATGAAAATCGTACTATGCACACATGGGAGTCAATGTTGACCAACTCTAAATAAAATATTACACAAAGTCAATGAGACTGGGACTCTGTCTAGTGCATGTCACGGCACTGGAAGGGAACATGGGGATCATGAGAAAACAAGCATGTTTTCTTCAGGAGTTTCTTTGTAACCGTATATTTCTTTAGTGTACTGTTCTTTTCAAAGCATATTATCTGAACTTCCAAATAACATTATGAGTTGCGCAGAACAGAAACCAAAATCTCCTTTTTAAACAATAGCAAGAAAACCTTAGAAATATTTGAGAGGTGGTGGTTTACCCACGTGAATCAGCTTTCAAATCTTGAATACAATTCCATCTTAATGTACAGTGCAGTCTATTGTAACATTTATTTTCAGATAAGTTCCAGTATTCCAGAAGGGACTGGGGCCATTAGTTATGGACTGATTTAGGCAAGTGCACTATTTTCTTTTTTATTACTAGTGGTAGAATCAAATAGTATTGATTGATGATGGACTTATATTACAACCATCTATCCATGTATTCTATGCAAAACTCATTAACCTCAGGAATTACCTTGGTTAGGACCACCTATGATTACTCTTTTAACTCACATTTCATTAGAAATATATATACTAATGTACACAATAATAATTGGGATTTATTTTTATGAATCCTTGTTATATCTCAAAATGATTACATGATACTTGAAAAAAGAGGCCATGCCCTTTCTTTTATATATTCTCCACTGTAATGCTTAATAGCAAAATGGACTTTCAATAAACTTTTTATTATATATCAAGAACATTAACTTAAGAGTCCAGTTTTCTATGTAGAAACAAAAATGAATCAGGCAAATATATAAACTATTTATTTATGAAGCAATAAGACAGAAAATGCAAGAAAAGTAAATAATTAAATATTAATGAATGCAGATGGCACATTCTTAATAATGATATTAAAATAAAAGCTATAAAGAGTATAAACAGTGTTAGAACAATTGAAAGCTTCTCATTTTGGTTTGTAAAATGTCACAAGGTTTAGAGCATCCCAGTGCATTTTATAAAGGCAATTTAAAACTTCTATCTTTGAACTTGCCAAGTTAGGACAAAATATTGATCATTTTATCATAATCAATGATTGTAAACTTTAAAACTGGAATCACTAATGAATCCAAAAATTTTTGTCTGAGACCATAATTCCCTCAACTTTTCCGTGAGAAAGTTATTCTTGTGAATTTTTCAGTCAGATTTCAGTTTGAAAAACTTACATATGCTTCTGAATATTCTTTATTATAATAAACTTTGGATTTCTTCATGGTTTATATTGTTTCCCACAAGTAAAATAGATTCTTCTACCTCATATACACTATGAATTAAGGGACCCTTACCTTAGGACTTTTCTTCTGAATTAAATGAATGAATTACTTTACCTCACTTTCAAAAAGAGAAGGGAAACAAGAAATCAATCGAAATATTGATATTGTAGAGAGGACAAGACAACCTAGGTATGAAACTCTAATAAAGTTCTAAAATATATTTCTATTTTACATTTGAATTACAGTTATAATTATGTAATAGTAGATAATATTTTTGCAAAGCCAAGAGAAAAATTCAGAGCTGTGAAAATTGGAATGGAGACTGCATGCGATGTCTTTAATGAGAACATTACATTTTTCTCCTAATGGCCGTTGCCTTCCCTTGCTATTTTACTATGGTTTTTATTTTTTTCTGCCAATTACTTACTCTGCTTCATTGGTTCTAAGTGATACAATACACTAAATCACTTGATCTTAGACATCACTTATGAGGGCTACTCTTCGGTTAATTTTATGGCAGCTGTATAATGCAGTTAGATGTTAATACCATACAAGATGGGCCAAGTCTCATTTGACTCCCCATCCCTCCCCACCGGAAATGAATCACATAATAGGCAAAATTGCAATTAGATGCTTTCAGATATACATTAGTGGTTGCTTTTCTCAGCTGTGAACTTCATAAATTTGATCAAAACTTGTGTTGATTCTTTTACAATATAATCAAAATTGGTTTCCAAAAACATGACTGTTGGCTCCTTCAATCATTAAATGTATTATTAGATAATTGCATATTCTATTTTTATATTTGAAGTTTTTAGGAAGGATAGTTGATTGGCCTACTTCTTCCCTCATGGGTTATTAATAATTTCATGCATTAGCTGCTTAATAGCAATATTACTAAAAATGAGAAAATAATGACAATACACGCTAAATGCAAGTTTCCCAATAGAATGCAATAAGTTATTTTTGTGTGTTTTTTTTTTCTCATGGTAAAGTTGCTAGAGATCTCAAAAGCCTAGAGATGCTCAAATTCAGGAAAGCTGCACCATAATTAATGTGTAGTATTGGTAGAAGAATCCATGAAGCAAATTTATCTTGAGACCAAAATATACTCCTGTCTAACTGCTTTCAGGCTTGGTTAGAATATGATGTGACATAGGAACGGGAATAATTTGTATGTGTGTTTTATATCTGATGTCAAATTAAAATCTTGGAAGCTTAATTGAATATACCATCAGAAGCTAAAGTTAAGAGCCTATTGCGCCTTCCATCTTCTCTTCACCATCAACCACTTTACACACCACTATCCAGAATAACTTTCCTAAAAACAAGTGATCAGTTCGCAGATTGCTCACAAATTCTACATTCGTTCATTGCTTGTAGACAAACATATGCATTAACCAACATTTTCCAACTCACTTAAGTCTGATGCTTTGGACACACCAGTGTACTAATCCCTGAATATTCCTTATGTTTTGCTCCTTCCACAGTTTGCCTCATGTTCTTCTACAAGTCTAGAATTGTTCATCATCCACTCTGACCATTCACATTTTTGTCATTCTTCAGGACCTGGGTAAATTCTCACCTGCTCCCTAAAGTTTTCTGTAATACCTTCCTCTGAACATCTTAAAAAATGATTGCTTTTGTAATTAATTTGACAATCTAAACCATGTCTTTCATGTTACGTTTTATTTATTTATTTTTATTTTTTATTTAAAAAAAATTTTTTTTAATGTTTTTTATTTATTTCTAGGAGAGAGAAAGAGAGACAGCGTGAGCAGGGGAGGGTCAGAGAGAGAGGGAGTCACAGACTGAAACAGGCTCCAGGCTCTGAGCTGGCAGTCAGCACAGAGCCCGACGCGGGGCTCGAACCCACGAACCGCGAGATCATGACCTAAGCGAAAGTCGGACGCTTAACCGACTAAGCCATCCAGGTGCCCCTCATGTTATGTTTTAAACTCAAAAGATATCATTGAATGTCTTCCATATGCCAGACCATGTATAAGTGCTGTAGGGTCTTGGTCACAGTCATCAAAAGCGTTGTTGAAAATGCAGAATCTGAGAACCCTGCCTACACCGACCGAGGCAGGATTGAAACACTATGTAAAGAGATCTACAGGCAATTAAAGGTGGAGAAGCACTGCTGGGGAGGATACACATAGGAGCAAAGGATAATTCTCACCTTCAAACAGTTTCCTAAAAGCAGAGCATTAAATGATCAGGGCAGAGTAAAAGTAAGGGTCAGGAGAGAAGTATAAACAAGGTTTCCAGGGCAGGGTGATATTGAAGGGAGAAAAGATGACAACCAACACAATCATAGCTATTAATGCCATTAATTATTATTATAATAATTAATACTTATTTGCTGATTCGAGGGTATGTACTTGGTCCAATGTTAGGCGTTTAACATCCTCTGCTACTCATCACAGTGATGATGCTACAGAGTTATTAGTATTCTCATTTCACATCTAAAAACAGGGTTCAAAAGGGGTTATACTAGCCAACTATTGTCTTGGTCAGGATTTTGATCCACATCTATTTTCTCTGTTTTTTCGATTTTTTGGTATTTCCCTGTCTACATTTATATCATTATTTATATATTGCCTTTCAACTGAATATGTGTTATTTATCACAGACTTGATTGCACAGACTTTTAAGTGTTTGTTTATGTACTTATTTTGAGAGAGACAGAGCACAAGCAGGGGAGGGCCAAAGACAGTGGGACATAGGATCCGAAGCCGGCTCCATGATAACAGCTGATGTGGGGCTGTCACATCGAGCCGATGTGGAGTTCGAGTCTATTAACTGTGAGATCGTGACCTGAGCCATGTCAGACACTTAACTGACTGAGCTACCCAGGCACCCCTTAAGTCTTCTTTATGCCTCTTTGCTTCTATATACTGATGAAAGTTACTGAAGAAATATTTCATCGATGTCTGAAAGTAATTCTCCTAAGGAAAAATTTTTTTTTTCAGTTTTGGTAATAGAGGGCATATACTGTCTTGGTTTACCCGAAAATGTCTAGATGTAAAGGAGGTCTAGGATGTGTGTGCATGTGTGTTAGGAAAAGAAAGAGTTATTTTAAAACCTGAGAGGATAAAATAATGGCAGTTGTATGACTGTTCCATGATTCTGCTATAAATCCCAGAATATGGTGGGAACTTAGGATATGTTTTATATATTTACTTACTTGCTTATTAACAGCAATGATAAGACTGTATATATAATGATTGTGTGTGGATTATTTTATTATTAATTAATTATTTAAATTACCTAACAATCCTTGGTAAATAATCTTTGGGTAAAAGCTCCTCTTCCCTGACTCATAGAGAACCTGACATATCTATTTTGAAGTAGCATCGGGCTTGCTCTCTTAAAAGAGAATCTTATAAATGCAAATATATTGGTCTTCATGCATCTCTAAACTTTGATGTTGATGTCTTAATAATTAAACCATTCTTCTAAGAAGGTTTAACATATGTTGAGTTTTCTCAAAACAAACTCAGACACATCAGTTCTAGGTTATTTAAAACCCAATATAACATGACAATAAGCCATTTGTGTAAGTAGAGGGTTATTTATTTTTGAGTAAGTGGCATTTTACTTTTGCTTATAATCCAGTACAACATATATAGTGTGTTGTAAGACTTTCAGTGGTCATTTCATTGGTCAGGTCATAATAAATTAATGAAAAAGAAAGAATCTTGGAGAAGAGATTCATTGTTTCATTTTACAAAACAAAAAAAAGAGATATCCCTTTATTTTTAATATAGTTGACTGTCATTCTTCACAGAAGTATCAAGGGTAGCTGGACTCTTTAAAAAATCATGAACAAAAGAGGAAGAAACCCTGTTCATACCACTCCTAGAGTTTCCACCTTCATCGGTCAATAGTGGTTGCAAATAAATACACTGAAATGTACTCTTGTTTTGTCCCTTCATTTATTCAAAATATAGGAAAAACATATTAACCCCACGCCCCCTACTAGTACTACCACTAGGTACCGTGCTAGAGTTACAACAGTGAATACGATCAACCTGCTCACTGCCCTCAACATTTACTCTGAACTCCAACTTCTAGTCTTTCATGGAGTACACAGTATGGCTGTAAAGGAATCAGTGACTGAGTGCCTCTTAACAGTAAGAGAGTATTTTTTGCAGTTAGAATTCTGCCAGTTTCCATATGAGAGAGTGAATGACAGCATTTACATGAAAAACTCATGGTATTAATTTTTAAAGACTGCTTAATTGAGATTATTTATTTGTCATAATTAATAAACCTGTTTCTATAGTTATAAAATTATTAAGAATCTGTATTTCTAAAATTATTAAGTATTTATAAAATTATTAAGAATTACTTATTAAGAATTAATAAGTAATTTTTCATGTAATAAGATAGAAAATGTTCATTCTGAGACATTAGAAGGATACTCATATTGCCTAAATATTACCTATATGAATAAAGCTACCACTTGATTCTATTTATTCACAAAACAAATCCTTTTCAGCTTCCTCTTTCCCACATACTATGTTGAATAGGGCAGATATAAATCTTGCCTTTGTCTTTCTGTTTCACAAATTCATAATTTGATGTTCTGTTTTCAAAAGATCAATAAAATGTCAAGCATAGTCTTGACAGTCAGAAAACATAAAATTAAAGCTTCCTGACTGGTGGGCTAATGCTCTTCGAGGAGCAATATCATAAGACTATATTCTGATTGTTTAGTTTCTGTTGCCATTGTTACAAATTCTATTTCATGCTTGTAAGTTATGTTTTCTAAATTTTCGTGCACAAAATACTATTTATTACACCAGTGGTTGGTTTTCTGATCTTAAATTCATGCATGAACTACTAGCTGTTTCATCTCAACTATTCACATTATATATGAAGTTACACATTTTTCTATGTCTTTATAGTATTTTGAGAGAGAGAGACAGAGAGTGAGTGGAGGAGGGGCAGAAAGAGAGGGAGACACACAATCTGAAGCAGGCTCCGGGCTCTGAGCTGTCAGCACAGAGCCCAACGTGAGTCTCAAAGCCATGGCCTGTGAGATCATGACCTGAGCTGAAGTCGGAGCTCAGCCGACTGAGCCACCCAGGCACCCCTGAAGTTACACATCTTAAACATTTATGTTTTGAAGCTTATTAAAGATATTTACCTTCATGAAAGATCCATATATATTCAGTCAATAGGCCAAGTAATATTAGAACAAAAAGCTTAGTTATGTTTTTGTTTCTTAATATGATAACTATTTCATTCCTCTGTCATTCAACAAATATTTAAGATAAGAGCAAGTAACTAATGACTTTCAACATCTGCAATTCCTTTGGCAAATCTTCCTAAAATCTCTAATGTGAGAACAGAAAACATCATAAAGATACACTTTGTTTATGTGTTTTTTAAACTGATATGTCTAGCCATATGTCCATATGTCTAACTATATTAATTATATATAAACTTCTATAATAAATAAGACATTTATAATTAGAGACTATAAAGTTAATGCAATTGTAATTCAGTTTAGAGACCCACTTAGAAACTCTTCATTTTAAAGAGACACTATTTGAGGAAGAAGACCATTAGATCAATGGTCATTGAGCAGAGAATTTAGGTAGTTGTCTACATCATCTAAAGACTTTTAGGCTTTTGTGCATATAATCTTTGGTCTCTAAAATTCAAATAGAAAATGTTTTAAAGGCAGGATGAAATTATCTTTTACACAAGAGTCACTTGACTCATGCAGGACCTATATTTTGATTCTGGTTTCAAGGTAAGAAAATGGGTAAATTGGCTTAAAGCACTTTCATTATAAAAATCCGGAACACACATTTATTATAACTTCACTATAAAACATCATGTGATAGCACAAAGTCTGGCATAGAAGTGGTACTTTGGATATTTTCTCAAAGAATGTAATTACTAGAAGTACTAGGCTATACCTGCTTCACGTATAACATGTTCCAGGTCAAAGCCAAAGGGCAGTATGACAACCAAACTGGAATAGAAGTCATCCACATGGCACATCTGGAACTCAGATGCATACATCTTGTCTTCTGAACAGGACATTTATGTTGCTGGTGGGGTTAATATGCAATGACTAATGTGATCATCAGAGTTACTTAACTCATTTTTTTAATGATTAACCCTATGGTCTGTTGCATGTGCAAACGTTGCTGTTGTGCTCATTTGGTTGGGAAACCAAGCAGACAAGGTAGAATTAAAACCAGAAAGAGCTGAGAAGTAAAGACATGGGGTGGAACTAAAACCAGGAAGGGCCAAGAAGATGTGGCATTAGGGTCTGAAGGATGCTCAAGTGTGACCCATCTTGAGAACGGTAAGTTACAGCATAACCTAACACACGCATACATGTATGAAATAAAGTTTCACAAAACTTCTACCTTTAATAACCCTAATTAAATAAGATGCAAGGTGTATTCTATTTTCTATTTTGTTCTATTGTTTTTCATTAAAAAAATTACTGGTCTCTAGAAAAGTAAGTAGATTTCTCTTCAGTAATAATGAGTTGTGATGTGTAGCTGGAGGGGAAAGTGACTAATTTTAGTCAATGGTTCTTAATATGCTGTACATGGATAGGTTTGAAGAGCTTATTAAAGACATAAAATTATTTGAGGCAAGAGCCCATTTCTATCAAATCTCAAATGGATTCATAACATCCCCTTAAGATAATAAATAAAAGCTAAAATATATAGAGCTATTTATAGTTCAAATAGTGCATAATACAAAAGTATTACATTAAAGCCTTTGTATGTGTTATTTAGTCCTTACAACAGCCTTTTAAATATTTTTGTTTTGTTTTGTTTTTTGTTTTTTGAGAGAGAGAGAGAGAGAGAGAGAGAGCGAGAGAGCATGGGTGTGGGAGAGGCAGAGGGAGAGGGAGAGAATCTTAAGCAGATTCTCAGTGCGGAGACTAATGTGGGGTTTCATCATGGGACCATGGGATCATGACCTGAGCTGAAATCAAGAGCCAGATGCTTAACCAACTGAGCCACCCAGGCACCCTGACAATAGTCTTTTTAGACTGGTACAAATTTGTATCCAAAATTTTTAATTGAGGAAATTAATGATTAATGGGAGAAAATAACTTTCCTTACACTGTTAGTATATGTCAGAGAGGACTTTAATACCAGCAATTTGATTCCAGAACATATTTTTAAGCCCATGAGATCCAGTAACCTTTCCTTCCTCCCTCTTACCCTTCTTTACTCCCTCCCTTCCTCCCTCCTTCCCTCTCTTCTTCCCTTTCTTCCTTCCTCCCTCCCTTTCTCCCTCCCTCCCTTCTTTCCTTCCAACAAAAAGATTTATCTATGACTTGCTCTCTACCATACACTGAGAACATAAAAGTAATTGGCTGTCCTGATATCCCTTATAGACAAGTGAAACATAAATAGAAGTCAAGGCTGAGGGACATTTTAAACCTACAATAAGAGACAGAAAAGCAGAAATAGACCCAGGTTGACCATGAGATGAAAGCAATTTTTTTCGTTAGACAAGAAGTTTTTTGTAAATGTCATGATACAGCAGGAAATAAGGCTAAATTTGGCAATTTCAAAATACACAGTCTATGAACCTGCCACATTTTGCTTATCTCGAAATTCTTAGTATTAGACTGTACATGCACGTTGGATCACTCTGCAGTGTCCTTGGTTGGGACTAAGTTTCATTCCCTTGAGCATTTATATGTTAACTCTAGAGATACTGTTTGCAGTAGTTGCAGCCTGTACTGGAAACTGCACAGTTACTGGTAGTATCTTGGCTGTGGGGAAAGGGCTCAGGTGCTGCACTGCTGCAATTATTTATGATGGAACTAGTTCTAGCAAAGGTCAAGTTCTCCATGTCTGGATGTAACCTGTGATATTCACAATGTGCCTGCTGACTTCTCTGACAATATGTTTAATATAGTTTCAGGATTATGGCAAAACAGAGAACTCTACACAAAATCATTCCAGGTTAAATTGCTTATTATAATGGACAACAAAACTCAACCTTATCTTCCTTTATCCATTTACTAAAATTTAAATAGAAACATCTTTGCAGTGGATGGTGGCTAACACTGGTGATAACTATTAGGAACACATAGAATGTAGGGGAAGAATCTCACAGTAATTGATTGAAGTTGGGGTTATCTAGTGAATATTTTGTGGGATTTTAAAGTTTTAAGATTGTAAGAAAATGCCAAATGTGAAAAAGGTCTGCTATGTAGAAATCAAGAGTCAATATGAGAAGCCAAAACTATTTGGTTCAATTTCAGTTTCAATTATTCTGTAATTCTTCTTGATGAGCCATATGGGAAAATATGTCTACTTGATTTATAGTCCCTCTGTGACCTTTGTTTAATTTTGATCCTCAATATAATCACCATACTGCTTACTGAAAATTTGGTTATTTATACAAATTAATTAAACTTTAGAGAAGAAAACTTTTCATCATTTAAAAATATCCTACAAACTCTGGAGGTAATTCCAAAAGAAGTTTCCAAAAGCACTGTCAATAAAGCAAGCATTTCTAGAGAAAATATGCAGTCTCCTAAGGGGATTGTTTTGAATGGAAAAAGCACTTGTTTGGATATGTAAGTTCTGATAATGTTGATAAAATTTCTGCTATGAAAATATCACAGTGTAAAACACTTAACAAGAACCAAAGGAAAGAAAAAAAAAACCTTCACACCCCTTGGGATATATTCCTAATGCTGCTGTACTGTTCAATTTAGCAGAGTTGATATGACATTTAAAATAGCATCTAAACATCCAGTGGGCCCCCCCAGTGAACACTTCTGTCACACTGAACAAAGGAACAAAGAGAATTGTTTGGATGAGTATCTACCATCGCTGAGATTGGGATGGGTTCTCCTAGCCCCTTGGCCATCACATGCATGATGATGCTTACATTCTACGGGTATCTTCAGACACCTCAAATACGATATATTTGAGGCAAATATATCGTATAAGGCAAAGCATAACCTTGAACATATATTTCTCATTCTTTTTCTTTTCAATAAATAAACTCAGTTGCTGAAGCCAGAAATCTGGGATTATTCCCTTTTTCTAACCATAGAACTCTGAATCTGTCAGCAATTTCTCTATAATATATAATCTCAAATCCAGCAATTTCTTTCCATGTCTATTTTTATAAGCCTACATCAGATCATGCATCAGTTACCTCCTAGCCATTTCTCCTTTTCTATCTCCTTTCCACAAACCATTCTTTATATAGCAAAGAGATCCTCTTAAGAGACAAGTCAAAGCATGGGGCTCTCTTTCTGCTGAAGTTTATTTCACTCAGAACAAAATCTGGTCTTTGCCATGCCCTTATATAGCTATGAATGATTCTCACCAACCCTCTCACCCCACCCTTTTTCTCCACATCATTTAAGCCCCAACTGCACTGGTCTTCTCTGAGTTCTTTGAACAAGTAAAGCTTCTTCTTGATCCTCTGAATGTGCTCTTCTCATTGGTTGTGTTGAGATTCACACTCTTCACATTAGCTGAAATACCAACTTCTTAGCCCATTCTTTACCAACCTATTTAAGGTATATTCTCCTAGGTTACCCTGTATCCTGTTTGTTTATTTTCTTTCCAGCATTTATTATATTTTTTTTTATATATTCTTCAAGAGTAGAAAGTAAACTTCATTAGGACAAGAGTCATACCAGTCTTATTTTATCATGCTATAAACCAAACACAGAATCTGACACCAATTGGATATGAAAACCTTTATTGAATGAATATCATTGTTTCTTAGCTATGCTATTACAATGGCTAAATGCCCCCTCCCCTTCTGTGTTATTGTAACCTCTCCACCCTTTTTCTGTAACCAAGTTCATCTTCATGAAGCCGACTAGAGAGTATTGTAACTTTGTTTTCTCCAAAATATTTATGGTTCCCCTAACTTACAGAGGTACTGTAAAGTCAGAGGTACTTAGATGAGAGTGACATTCAAGATTCTCCAAAATCCCCCTGGACTATCTCCATTATATTGTATATCCTCAACAATCACGCACCTTGTGTTCCAGTCCTACTGACTTACTGAATTTACTTGTTATCCAATATAATAATAATATCCCTGATATTTCTCACCAGTAACCTTGAATGTGTCTTTATTTCAACTCGGTGAAAAACACAATCTACCTGATTGATGTAGAACCAAATTCAATGAAATAAGAACTCCCTGAATTTTTCAAGTCAATGCAATGCCAGTCATTTTAACATGTCGTCACTGAACATCAAGTAGCTTCAAGGCAAAGCATTTAGTCTTGAGGGTGGGAAATGTTTCTTCAGAAAAGGAGCCCAAACAGTTTGATGCAGTTCCAGATCATGCCATGAAACTATGACATGAGGAAACCCAAGCCCTGGAGAAGCAATTATTTGTTACGTTTTACTCTCTCCTATTTTCTAGTACAAATAGCAGCCAGTTAAAACAGTGATTTATATAGAACTAAATTCTGGTAACCACAGGCAGGATTTACAGGAGACATGCTGAAGGAAACAGCAATAAACAACATGGAGGGGATCTTGGCTATGGGGAAGAAAGCAGCACTTTAACATTATGTCACTCTGAGACATGGCTGCCCCTTATCAAATAAGAATGCACCTAGGGAAGCTACAACGAGTGTCAGCCTCCAGGAAGACAATGGGCACCTTACCTTGGAAGGGAGCATGTCTCTCATTATTTATTTGTCCTTTAAAAGAAAAGCACACTGGACCTCTACACTAATCTTACCCTCCTCGGCTAGGCTACCAAATTCTCTCTCCATAAGAATATCTTATAATGAGACCATTTGGCCTTCAGAAACTGAGCCCCTCTTGGTGGGGTTTGTAAACTTTCTGCCAACCCAAATTCTGTTCACAGATAATCTTGGAGCCAGGTTCCAGAGGAGGATTATCAACGTCAATGTCACTTTCTACCACTGTTGTTGATTCCAGTAAGGCCTCCTCCTGTTTACAGATTTCTGAAGCAAAATCAAATAATAATGAACATGTCCACGTTTTTAGGGCCTCCAATTCTTGATCTGCACATAAACTCTTATTTACATATCTTACACATTCTTTCTTACTTTGAATTCTATGAGTCTGTGGTAAATGCATTTAAATTGTTAGTGTGTGCCGTTTGTAAAGAAAAACTCAAGGTATAACACAGTAAGCCTTACATTTATTAAAGTTTTCCACTGTTTTCTCCTAGGCAGAGAATAGCAAATATCTCCCTCTGAAAACTTCTTTGAAGTCCCTTGTTTTATCCTAAAAGTTATGCATTGTATTCTACACCATAACTTATCCTTGTTCATTTTAATACAAAGTAATAAATATAAGTAGAAAAACATCAATACAAAAACATTTGCACCATGCCTGTCCTGTGGCATTGACTATCTCCCGGCACACATCAGGTTCGTAAATGAAGTTTCCATCCAAGGTTCATTGCATTTTAATTGAGTTTGGTGGGGGAACATATAAAGATAAGTGGGAACGGAATATGTGTGTATGGGGAGAGAGTGGTGGGAGGTGAAATCCAGAAGATTGTTAGCAAAGGAATTGAGAGAAGCAGCAGCGTTACAACTGCACATAAAACTGGATGAGGTGAATTTTTAGATCTATAGACTTTATTATAGATGAAGGGGCCCTGAGGTTCAAATCAAGCAAACCTCAAAATGATTCTCTATTGGATTACTTTACGCTAATTGTTTAAAGCACTGAGCTTTGAGTGTAGTCTTTTCAAATGATTCCAACAAAGGTTAAAACGCTTTATTAGAGATTTGTTTGCCTAAAAAGCATTTTATATATAAATGATATTTAGACTCCAACAAAAAAAAAGTAGCATACCTCTTATAGTTTAAATGTACTTGGATGTGAAACGTGGAATTCAATTTTGGTTAGTCTCTTGATAGGGATGTAGGAGGTGACTTTTTGGAGTTTTAACAATCAAGAAAATATAGAGAGGGCTGTAATTCTAAGCCCTGAAAATGACAAAGGACCTCATAAGGAAAATGAAGGACCTGCTTCCTCAGCCAGAATTTCCCTTCCACATCAGGGATAAATTACACCATGGTATAATTCAAGGAACAATTCAAGGAACAGAAATTTGTTCATTGTGGAGAAGAAAAAGAAACAAATGCTGAATCATAACTGTCTTTAATTATGTAAATGGTTGTAATCTTTTCTCGTGAGGTTTTTAGTGGTCCAGCTGTCTGCAGGCACAGAGTTAGACCAATTGACCTTTTGAGTTTCTGTAGTATGCTGTTTTTCTGAATCACTGTATAATAGCTGGTGGATGTTCTCAAAACCTAGCCCATTCCAAAAAAAAAAAAAAAAAAAAAAAGGAACATCCAGTTTTCTACTCTACAGTGGGCTTAATAAGTCTCTCTATTTTTGTGGCTATCTTTGCACCTTTCCTAAATTCATATGCATACTATCCTATGATAAAGTTTATTTGAATTTTTTTTACTTTGTAATTTGTTTTTTTTCTTAAATAGTTTATTGTCCAGTTAGTTTACATAAAAACCCAGTGCCCATCCCAACAAGTGCTCTCCATGCCCATCAGCCCCCTTCCCCCCTTCCGCACCCCCATCAGCCCTCAGTTTGTTCTCAGCATTCAAGAGTCTCTCATGGTTTGCTTCCCTCCCTCTCCCCAACTATTTTTCCCCTTCTTCACCCTCATGGTCCTCCATTAAGTTCCTACTAATCCACCTATACATGCAAATAAATGGTAGCTGTCCTGCTCTGCCTGACTTATTTCGCTCAGCATAGCACCCTCAAGTTCCATCCATGTTGCTACAAATGGCCAGAGTTCACTCTTTCTGATTGCCATGTAGTATTCCATTGTATAGATAAACCACAGCTTCTTGATCCATTCCTCTGTTGAAGGACACTTAGGCTCTTTCCATGTTTTGGCTATTGTTGAGAGTGCTGCTATGAACATTGGCGTACATGTGCTCCTATGCATCAGCACTCCTGTATCCCTTGGGTAAATTCCTAGCAGTGCTATTGCTCGGTCCTAGGGGAGTTCTATTGTTAAATTTTGAGGAACCTGCACGCTGTTTTCCAGATGGGCTGCAACAGTTTACATTCCCAACAGCAGTGTAGGAGGGTGCCCGTTTCTCCACATCCTCGCCAGCATCTAGAGTCTCCTAATTTGTTCATTTTAGCTACTCTGACCGGCATGAGGTGGTATCTCAGTGTGGTTTTGATTTGTGGTTTTAATTTGTATTTCCCTGATGAGGAGGGACGCTGAGCATCATTTCATGTGTCTGTTGGCCATCTGGATGTCCTCTTTGGAGAAGTGTCTGTTCATATCTTCTGCCCATTTCTTCATTGGATTTTTTGTTTTTTGGGTGTGGAGTTTGGTGAGTTCCTTATAGATTTTGGATACTAGCCCTTTATCTGATATGTCATTTGTGACTATCTTTTCCCATTCCACTGGTTGCCTATTAGTGTTATTGATTGTTTCCTTTGCCATGCAGAAGCTTTTTATCTTGATGATGTCCCAATAGTTCATTCTTGCTCTTGATTCCCTTGCCTTTGGCAATGTGTCAAGTAAGAAATTGCTGCAGTTGAGGTCAAGGAGGTTGTTTCCTGCTTTCTCCTCTAGGGTTTTGATGGTTTCCTGTCTCACATTCAGGTCCTTCATCCATTTTGAGTTTATTTTTGTGTATGGTGTGAGAAAATGATCTAGTTTCATTCTTCTGTGTGTTGCTGTCCAGTTCTCCCAGCACCATCTGTTAAAGAGGCTGTCTTTTTTCCATTGGATACTCTTTCCCACTTTGTCAAAGATTAGTTGGCCATACATTTGTGGGTCCAATTCTGAGTTCTCTGCTCTATTCCATTTGTCTATGTGTCTGTTTTTGTGCCAATACCATACTGTCTTGATGATGACAGCTTTGTAGTAGAGGCTAAAGTCTGGGATGGTGATACCTCCCATTTTGGTTTTCTTCTTCAATATTACTTTGGTTATTCGGGGTCTTTTGTGGTTCCATACAAATTTTAGGATAGTTCTAGCTTTGAGAAGTATGCTGGTGCAATTTTGATTGGTATTGCATTGAATGTGTAGATTGCTTTGGGTAGTAATGACATTTTAACAATATTTATTCTTCCGATCCATGAGCATAGAATGTTTTTCCATTTCTTTGTGTCTTCTTCAATTTCCTTCATAAGTTTTCGATACTTTTCATCATATAGATCTCCTATATCTTTGGTTAGGTTTATTCCTAGGTATTTTATGGGTTTTTTTGTACAATTGTGAATGGGATCAGTTTCTTGATTTCTCTTTCTGTTGCTTCATTATTGGTGTATACAAATGCCACAGGTTTCTGTACGTTGATTTTTTATCTTGCAACTTTGCTGAATTCATGGATCAGCTCTAGTAGGCTTCTGATGGAGTCTGTCAGGTTTTCTATGTGGAGTATCATGTCGGGTGTGAAAAGTGAAAGTGTGACTTCTTCTTTGCCAATTCTGATGCCTTTTATTTCCTTTTGTTGTCTGATTGCTGATGCTAGGACTTACAGCACTATGTTAAACAACAGTAGTGAGAATGGATATCCCTGTCGTGTTCCTGATTTCAGGGGAAAGCTCTCAGTTTTTCCCCGTTGAGGATGATGTTAGCTGAGGGCTTCTCATAAATGGCTTTTATGATGTTTAAGTAAGTCCTTCTATCCCCACTTACTCGAGGGTCTTTATTAGGAAGGGATGCTGTATTTTGTCAAATGCTTTTTCTGCATCTATCAAAAGGATCATATGGTTTTTATCTTTTCTTTTGCTAATGTGATGTATCACATTGATTGACTTGTGAATATTGAAATAGTCCTGTAACCCAGGAATGAATCCCACTTGATCATGGTGGATCATTCTTTTTATGTACTTATTGAATTCGATTTGCAAGTATCTTGTTGAGGATTTTTGCATCCATATTCATCAAGGATATTGGCTTGTAGTTCTCTTTTTTTTTGCTGGGTCTCTGTCTGGCTTGGGAATCAGAGTGATGCTGGCTTCATAGAATGAGTCCAGAAGTTTTCCTTCCATTTCTATTTTTTGGAATAGCTTGAGAAGAATAGGTATTAACTCTGGTTTAAATGTCTGGTAGAATTCCTCAGGGGAGCCATCTGTCCCAGGGCTCTTATGTGTTGGGAGATTTGTGATAACCGATTCAATTTCTTCATTAGTTATGGGTCTGTTCAGATTTCCTATCTCTTCCTGGGTGGATTTTGGTAGTGAGTGTGTGTTTAGGAACTTGTCTGCTTCTTCTAAGTTGTGCAGTTTGTTGCCATATAATTTTTCATAGTATTCCCTGATAATTGCTTGTATTTCTGAGAGGTTGGTTGTAATAAGTCCATTTTCACTCATGATTTTGTCTATTTGGACGCCCTCTCTTTTCTTCTTGAGAAGCCTGGCTAGAGGTTTGTCAATTTTGTTTATTTTTTCAAAAAACCAACTCTTGGTTTCATTGATCTGTCAAACTGTTTTTTTTTTTTTTTTTTTGTTTATCTTTGCCCTGTTTTTATTATTTCTCTTTTCCTACTGAGTTTTGGGTGCTCTTGTTGCTCTCCTTCTAGTTCCTTTAGCTGTTAGATTTTGTACTTGTGCTTTTTCTAATTTCTTGAAGTAGGCCTGGAGTACAATGTACTTTTCTCTTAGGACTGCTTTTGCTGCATCCCATAGCATTTGAATTGTTGTATTTTCATTTTCATTTGTTACCATATATTTTAAAAACTTCTTCTCTAATTGCCTGATTAGCCCATTTGTTCTTTAGTAGGGTGTTCTTTAACCTCCATGTTTTTGGAGGTTTTCCACATTTTTTCCTATGGCTGATTTCAAGTTTTATAGCATTGTGATCTGAAAGTGTGCATGGTATTATCTCAATTCTTTTATATTTATTGAGGGCTTCTTTATGTCCCAGTATGTGATCTATCTTGCAGAATGTGCCATGCGCAACTGAGAAGAATGTAAATTCCATGGCCTCAGGATGTGGAGTTCTAAATATATCTGTCAAATCCATCTGGTCCAATGTGTCGTTCAAATCTATTGTTTCTTAAGTGATTTTCTGTCTAGTTGATCTATCCATTGCTGTAAGTAGAGTACTGAAGTCCCCTGCTATTAGCACATTCTTGTCCATAAGATTTTTTCTGTTTGTGATTATTTTATGTATTTTTGTGCTTCTGTATTTGGTGCGTAGACATTTATAATTATTAGCTCTTCCTGATGAATAGACCCTGTAATTATTATATAATACCCTTCTTCATCCCTTGTTACTGCCTTTACTTTAAAGTCCAGTTTGTCTGATATAACTATAGCTACTCCGGCTTTCTTTGACTTCCAGTAGCATGAAAGATATTTCTCTATTCCCTTACTTTCAATCTGAAGGTGTCCTCAGGTCTAAAATGAGTTTCTTGTAGACAGCATATAGATGGATTTTGTTTTTTAATCCATTCTGCTACCCTATGTCTTTTGATTGGAGTGTTTAGTCTATTTATATTCAGTGTTATTATTGAAAAATATGGGTTTAGAGTCATTGTGTCCTTTGTGGGATTCATGCTTGTGGTGTTGTCTCTGGTATCTTGCATTCCTTGCAATATTTCCCTCATAGAGTCCCCCTTAGGATTTCTTGTAGTGCTGGTTTAGTGGTGACAAATTCTTTCAATTTTTGTTTATTTGGGAAGACTTTTATCTCTCCTTCTATTCTGAATGACAGGCTTGCTGGATAGAGGACTCTTGGCTGCATATTTTTATCTGTTCATCACGTTGAAGATTTCCTGCCATTGCTTTCTGGTCTGCCAAGTTTCAGTAGACAGGTCTGTAACCACTCGGATAGGTTTCTCTTTGTATGTTAGGGCCCTTTTATCCGTAGCTGCTTTCAGAATTCTCTTTGTTCTTATATTTTACCAGTTTCACTATGATATGTCATGCAGAAGATCGATTCAAGTTACGTCTGATGGGAATTTTTGGTGTCTCTTGGATTTCAATGTCTGTTTCCTTCCCCAGATTGGGGAAGTTCTCTACTATAATTTGTTCAAGGACTCCTTCAGCTCCTTTCCCTGTTTCTTCCTCTTCTGGAATTCCTATGATATGGATATTGTTCCGTTTCATTATATCACTCAGCCCTCAAAGTCTCTTTTCGTGTTCCTGGACCAGTTTATCTCTTTTTCTCAGCTTCCTCTTTTTCTATACTTGTGTCTTCTAATTCACCTATTCTCTCTGCCTCTTCAATCCATGCACTGGCTGCCTCCATTTTATTATGCACCTCATCTATAGCATTTTTTGACTCATCACAGCTCCATATTTTTAAGCTCCATAGTCTTTGTAGCAATAGTTTCTCTGATGTCTTCCATGCCTTTTTCAGCCCAGTGATTAATTTTATGACAATTGTTCTAAATTCTTGTTCAGTTATGTTGTTTATATCTATCTGTTTTGAGCAGTTCTGTAGCTGTCATTTCTTCCTGGTATTTCTTTAGAGGAGAGTTATTCTGTTTCATCATTTTGGCTAGCTTTCTGTCTCTTGTTAGTTTTAAAAGCTTGTTATGCACTCTGTACCTGCCAGTACTGCTGTATTAAAGAAGGCTCTTTGACTGTCCAGGGCCTGTCTGTTCAGGAAGTGTTCTTTGAATGGTGTCTCTTGGTATCTCTTGTTGAGACTTTATTTTACTTCCCTACTCATGGTGGTATTTGGGACTGCCCACCATGTGCAGTTTGGCTTGCTGCTTGAGGCAGCCTGTTTTCTGACATTGGTTCCAGGTCCTCATCTGCCAAGTCGTCTTGAGTCCAGGCAGGAACCATGAAGCAGGCCAGCCCGAGGCAACTGAGTTGGAGACTGCCGAAAATCAGGCAGGGCATGCCTGCTCCTTCACAATTCCTCGTTCTGTCACCACCTCGCTGTTTTCCCAAAGCAATGGCAACAACAGTCCAGCGCGGCTGGGTTTTCCGGTCAGGGAACCAAATGTTGCAGAATCTGGTCTGGATCACTGGTGGAAAAACCAAGCAGCACTTGGATATTTTGGAAGGGAAGCCAGTAATTCTTATTAATAGCACTTTCATTTAAAGTACTTTAAAATTTCCTATACCATATCCAATCTGGTATACCTGACTGAATGAAGTCTCTGACAGTCCAAAGGTGAGCAACGGAGTGATAGAGGATACACTGCTCATTTGAGGTGTCCCTCACTGAGTGGAAAAAGCCAGCCCTCTACAACTGCTTTGCCTGGTCACAGCAGAGGCCAGCCCAAGAAGAGTGTGACTGACCTTGGCTTGAAAGCTGAGGTGGTCTTTACTTTGTAATTTGAATTTATAAAATAATTTATGATTCAAGGTTTGAGAACAACATGCCATCTTTTTCAATTAATCAATGGGAATTCAGTCATTTTATTTTTTAATGTTTATCTATTCTTGACAGAGAGAGAGAGAGAGAGAGAGAGAGTAGGGTCAGAGAGAGGGGGAGACACAGAATCCGAAGCAGGCTCCAGGCTCTGAATTGTCAGCACAGAGCCTAATGCGGAGCTTGAAGTCATTAACCATGAGATCATCACCTTAGCCAAAGTCAAATGCTTAACCAGCTGAGCCACCTATGCACCCTGGAATTCTGTCATTTTAATATCTTTCTTCAAATGCTTAAAAGAGTAACTGAATGATACCCATGTAATTATAATATTCATGAGTTATCAAACTTGTTATATATAAGAAAGGATAAAGGCTCTAGTTACCAGAATAATTAGGTATACAGTAAGAAGGGCCTCATTCTTTTCAGAATTAACGTATGGGATCAAAATACATATTTCTTAAGGTTTATAGTTCACCCACGAACTATGGATGACTGGAATCTTGGTGAGTCCATTCAGTAAATATTCTGAGTATTAAGTGCCACATTATAAAAGGTGCCAAACGTAGTTATTTGAAAAATAATGTGCAAAAGTGCAAAAGAAATATGCATGTCTCACATGAAATGCAGTAAAAACAGACATGGCTGTATTACTTTTCAACATATTCCATCATAATGTATTTAGTACCTTAGCAGCACACCTTATGTGTTATTACCTCCACTGCTGACTGATTCTTAATCACTTTATTTAATGGGAAATACTACTTTACACAAAATTAGTGTTGTGAGGGGATGTAGCTATGGAACCAAAGTGCAATATTAGTGCTTTATTTCGTGAACTAGAAGTTTAAGTGTTTGAGCAGAGGGGATTTGAAAGACGAGTTACTTTTTTTTTTCCAGATACAGTTGTTTGTTCAAATTCAGCCTGAGTTGTTTATCAATGCTTTATATACAAATTCAGGGACAAATTAGCAACTATGCAACAGCTCTCTATCTGCTCATTAGTAGTAAGCAATTCACAAAAGACATATCTCGAACAGAGAGAGCTGTTGGCTAAATGAGCTGTTGAGTGGATAGGGAAAGCCAGAAGAATCGAGTTTCTGCATTCACTGTGAATAAGGCACATTTAAGAGTTTAGAGAATCTGTATTGGTTGTGCATAAATATATTTTTGCTGGTAAAAGAAAATTGCACAGAGCTGTTAGTGCACAGCTCTACCCATGGAGTCTACACACCATGGGCTGAAGACTTCTTCCTATGAAACATCCTTTCTCTTCTAATCTCTTTTAATGGTCTTTCCTGAGGAAGCATGGGCAGCCACCCAGTGATGATCCCAGGGTTTTATAACCTTTGATGATATTTTAAATATCATTGAAAGGATGTCCAGAAAGGTCATTTGATCAGGAGGCTTGCCTTGGAACAGAGTCTGTTTTGTACTTCATTGTGGAGAACAGAAAATGAAATCTTTTTATATTGGTATCTCTTGAGTTTTAGTCTCCACATCTTTACTCATCTGTTTCTCATCACAGCAACTCAATCAGGGTTTTCTGGACAGAGTGGAGTCGTAAGAACAATTCTCTCCCACTGTCCCTTTTACATCCTTTACTCCAACTCTAGTCAAATTAATCACAAAACCCACTCATATCCTTTCATCAAAAGTTCATTTCAGTGCTAACCTACACCCCCAGAAAATAGGGGGCATCAAATCACAAATCTTCCATGGCTGGGCCAGAGGAAGTCTACAGCATGCTGCAAGTTACCCATAAGAGGTCATGTCTGATTACTGCAACTTTCTTTAGGATTCTATTTCTTAATACAAACTTTTGCATTTATAACAGAACTGCTTGCAGCTTCACATTTTAGGAAGGCACAAGATATGATGACAAACGACATATATAATAATTAAGCACTATCTGCCAACTGTCTGGAGTTTGCTAAATAACACAGCAAAGAGCAACCAGGCATTAGTCATCAGGGCAGTCTTGTCTATTAGTAACTTTCATTTCATGGCCTGGATCAGTACTTGTAGAGGGCTGCTGTAGGCTGTAGGACATTGTATTTAGTAAGCAATTAACCTCCCTTAATGATGAAAGTAAGACTTAGATTATTTGTGATTTCTTTGGGGTAGCAAGATGGGCGTTTTCAGAACTGATATGAGGGATGACTTTTGATCGATGTGAGGGTGGAGTTGTTCTGAGAACAACAGCTGAGTGGGTGAAGAGACTAAAAGGGCAGGCAGGCTCATAATCCTGAAAATATATATTTGCATACATAAAACAAGGTGAGCAGATGAACCGCATGCTGTTAATGTTCCCTTTCATTTTTTTAAAGAAGAGAGAATGCACCTTCTTTAAAAATGATATGACTGTGGAGTGACTATACAAAGCTCTGAAAGTAATTAGTTTCCTCATGAATAGTGATTACATAGTATATCTATGCTGTGTTTATTTCAGAGCAGGTGATTGAATGTTTCCTCTAGAGCCTTGCCTCTCAAGCATGGTCTGCAGACCTGCAGTACAGGCGCCTCTCAAAACCTTGTTTGGAAATTCAGAATCTCTGGTCCTGCCCCACAGTGGAATCAGATTCTGCATTTTATTGAGCTCCTCAGTGAATCATGTGCATATTAGAGTAGGACAAACACTCATTCAGGAGATTCTTTATTTCTCCTTCATTTGGGGATGGAGGTGGTTAAACCCAGCTGCCCTGCATAAAACACTTGGCTCCAGCACTGTGAGCTTTTCAGTTATTGAGGAGGGATCTGGCTTCTTATTTTTAAAATGTTTCAAAGATGGTTCTGTAATCCTCAGGGAGCCCAAGAGGCGCAGCTGGTTTACCTAAGAGGTGCTACTGAGGCCTGCCTCACTTTCAATATTTCTGTACCTTCAAGTTAAAGGCATTACAGCTAGATCTCTGTAGTTTAATCACACATGCCATTGAGTATTTGGGGCTTTATAAGGAGTAAATATGATAACATATCTGAAAGTATTCGGCATCTACTAGGCTCTGAAATAGATATGTGTTAGTTGCGGGATAATACTCTTTCCAGATTATTGCCATATAGCATTAAATTTTTAAATACTCAGTATTTCTGCTTATATGACCAGGATGTGAACTTCATTATGTCCAAGAAGGATGACATTCATACTGTTCTTTATTTATAGTTCTTGAAAAGAGAGCAGCCCTCTGGAGGTGCGACCTGTGCACCTGCACAGGGCCCTGTGCTCAGAAAAGCCCCACTGTTGGTTTAAAGCTCAACTGTGGCTACCTTGAAATTTTCAAATAATTTTTGTAAAACGGAAACTGCATTTTCATTTTGAAAACTCTGCAGCTAAGAGAGCTAGTGGTAAGCAGAGCCAGCTTCTAAAATTCAAACCACATAGCCTGTCCTTAAATTCTCTCACTGCAAACACTTTAGATGGGAGCATTCTTCAAAAATGGCTTTTGTTCTACAAAATCGGCATCACCTTTAAGTTTCAAAAGTTCACAAAACTCAAACACAAAAGGTTTTTTGTTTCTCATGGCAACCGTAGGCGAATAGTGGGTTATGTCAAACTATCCATACTACTGTTGACCTTGAACAATATGG
This sequence comes from Hyaena hyaena, assembly GCF_003009895.1. Classification (NCBI taxonomy): domain Eukaryota; kingdom Metazoa; phylum Chordata; class Mammalia; order Carnivora; family Hyaenidae; genus Hyaena; species Hyaena hyaena. The sequence continues at coordinate 1,172,401 of NW_024081139.1, read as the reverse complement.
ATTTAAACTGCATGGATCCACATATATGCAGATTTGTTCAATAAATACAGCACTGCGATGTATTTTCTCTTGTGAATTTCTTTGCTCTAACCTACTTATCTGTAAGAACATAGTATGTAATACATAAAATATGCAAAATATGTGTTAATTGGTTGTTTATATTGTTGGTACAGCTTCTAGTCAGCAGTAGGGTATTAGTAGTTAAGTTTTGGGAGTCAAAAATTACATGAGGATTTTTCACTGCATGGGTAGGTTGGTGTCCCTCACCTTCTCGTTGTTCAAGGGTCACCTGCATATGCGTGCATCTCTACTTCTCCATATATCAATGCATACACAACAATGGATCAGTTTCTGGCAAAGTCTCAGTAACTCTAACAACTAAGAAATATTTAGTGAGTGCCCAAGACTGCTTCAAAATAGTGTGAACAGTTATGTCAGAGTTGACAGAGTGCTATGCCAGCCTTTCCCTCTCATCAATGAAGTGAAAAATGTTGGTTAGCAATTTCAGTCAATCTACGCTGTAAGATATCACAGGGGAAATGGAGGCTTTTTTTAATTATAGAACCTTAGTCTCCCTCATCTTAATAGGCTATGGACATTATCAAAGTTCTCAAGACAGTGATTTAGTAGCTGCTGTAGTATTGCATTCTCAACTGTGCAAGAAAAAAAATCCAGAATATTATGAACTGCTTTGCACTACCAGCATAGTGCTGTGAAAGATGATTCACCTACTGAAAACCAAGGTCATATCCCAGCCTAAGTTGGAAAAACATCCCACAAAGAGCCAGATTTTCTTTGTGTAACACACAACTGAGGCGTGTAAATGTGACTCCTTAGAATGTACACCATCTAACTGGTCAGTTACTCCCCCCAGCCCCGCCCCCGTTTTGAAAGGAGCCAATTTAATCATAAAAGTCAACCTGGCCTTTAGAAGTCCAGCAGATTGACTATGCTATATCAGCCAATAGTGCAAACTGTGAGGGAATTTTTCAACCTCAGGTGTTTTGAGAAATTGGTGGCCACATTTAATTTTAATTGTTAAAGATTACTAGTACTCCTGAAGCTGTGGTAGAGTGAATAAGGTACTAAAAATCATGTAATTCTGGAGACTTGAGAGGAAAGAATAGATGACTGTGGGAAGCTCAAACAGGTGAAACGAGACAATAGAGGAAAACAAGGAAAAAAGACTTTGAAGACTACAGTGAAGCTCAGCCTCGAGCTTCTGGAAACAAACAAACAAAAAAAGGAGATGCAAATTAGTCCACTGTGTTGGGATAAGAGGTATTAGAAATTAGGCTTGAAAACCTGAAGGTACCATAACCAAGGACTCTGCAAATAAAAAACGTGGCAATGCCATTAATAACCCTTTTATATACTTGCAAATGGAAGACAGACCTAGATAATCATATGTCTGCCATGGTATTTTACTGCCTGGGACGTTCACTTGTGCTCAGACATGCAATATAGGATTACTAGTTCTAAGAACTTTTGAAAAGCAAATAAATTTAAAACAAAAAAGTCATAAAATAATCATAAGGCTCATGCCTCCACTCCTCCTTTGTCCTGCATTCCATGCTATTGCTATTTTGGATTTCAATTTATAATTTTCCATCTTTTTCATACTGCTATCTTTTACCCTGATGCTGGATTAAATCCTATCACAGTACATCCTTCAACTAAATTCCTCAAATACTTATATGAAAATTAATTTTTCTGGATATAGGTCTAATCATGTAATCTTCAATGATTCTATGCCTCCTACAGAAAAAAAAATATGCACACTCATTAGACTGGCATTAAATATACTCTGTAGTCTAGGCTTAATCTTTCTGTAACCATATTTGTCATTACTCTTTTTTTTTTAAATGTTTTATTTATTTCTAGAAGAGAGAGAGAGAGAGACAGCGTGAGCTGGGGAGGGTCAGAGAGAGAGAGAGTCACAGAATCTGAAACAGGCTGCAGGCTCTGAGCTGGCAGTCAGCACAAAGCCCGACACGGGGCTCGAACCCACGAACCGCGAGATCATGACCCAAGCGAAAGTCGGACGCTTAACCGACTAAGCCACCCAGGTGCCCCTGTCATTACTTTCAAGACAGTTACAGCAGAACAGACTTACTTCCTTTTCCCTGGTTAGAACTAGAGTTTTCTTGATATTCATGCCATTGTTCTTACTGTGAATCTTACGAACTGCTTTGCACTACCAGCATAGTGCTGTGAAAGATGATTCACCTACTGAAAACCAAGCCTTGTTAAGCAAAGGCTTATAACAACCTAGGAAGCATATATTCCAAAAAAAAAAAAAAAAAAGACTGAATCTCCATAAGAAAAGTGAGTTTTGTCTTACTCTAACTGGCCCTATTCTCATTTCCTTCTTTCTGGCTCTGTAGGAGTCTTTAAAACCAAGAGCTCTATAACCACAGTGAAAGCTAACAGCCAGGCAGGAATACAGCGGAAGTTTAACATCTGAAAATCAATCACTGTAACACACAATAGTATTAAATAAGGGCTAAAAACACACGATCATCTATCTCAATATATTCAGAAAAACTTCTGACAAAATGCAACACTATTTCATGGTAAAAACACTCACCAAACCAGGAAGAATAGACAGTAATTTGCTCAGCTTAATAAAAGGAATTTATGAAAAGCCCAAAGATAATATCGTCCTTAATAGTGGAATATTGAAAGCTTCCTCTTAAGGTCAGGAAGAAGACATTTTATTGGAGTTTCTAGCTGGCGTACTTAGATAGAAAAAAGAAATAAAAGACATCCAATGTTGGAAAGGAAGAAGCAACCCTATCTCTATGTGCAGATGACATGATTCTGAATATGAAAAACCCTATGTAATACACACACATGCATACACACACACAAACAAACACAAACACAATTAGAGCCAATAAACAAGTTCAGTATGATCACAGAAAACAAACTCAAGAGACAAAAATCAATTATATTCCTATATAATAGCAATAAACAATCCAAAACCGAAATTAAGAAAGCAATCCCATTTACAATAGCCTCAAAAAGGATAAAATGCTTAGGAATAAGTTTAACAAAAGAAGTGTAAGCCTTGTATATTGAAAAGTACAAAACATCATAGAAAAAATTAAATACGTGAATGGAAAAACATCCTGTGTTTAAATAGTTAAGATGGCAATTTTCCCAAAATTAATCTATAGATTCAACAGACTCTCACTCTCAAACTCCCTGTTGTCTTTGCAGAAACTGACAAGCTACTCTAAAATTCATTTGGAAATTCAAGAGACTTGGAATAGCCAAAATAGTCTTGAACATGAAAAACAAAGTAGTAAGACTCACACTTTCAGATTTCAAAGCTTACTACTACAAATCTACAGTAATCAAGACAGTTTGATGCTGGCATAGAGATAAACATACATAGATCAATGGAAGAGAATTAAGAGTTCAGAAATAAACCTTCACATTTGCAGTCAATTGATTTTCTATAAGAACACCACTTGGCAATTCAACTGAAAAACAAAAGTTTTTTCAATGAATAGTACTACTTTTCAAGTAGTAGTAATAGGATAGCTATGTATCCCATGCAAAGTTGGACCCCTCTGCACATTACATACAAAACTTAACTCAGTGTGCATAACATATAAATGTGAGAGTTAAAAGTACAAAATTCACAGAAAAAAAATATAAGTGTAAATCTTCATGATCTTAGATTAGGTAACAGATTTTTTTTTAGATACAACACCAAAAGCACAGGGAACAACAGCAAATAGAAAAATTAGATTTCATCAAAGTTAAAATTTTTGTGCTTCACTGTCAAGAAAGGGAAAAGATAACTATTCAATGGGAGAAAAAATTGTAAGTCATATATCTGAACAGGAACATGTATCTAGAATATATAAAGATCTCTTACAATGCAACAATACAAGACAAATAACTCCATTAACAATACACAAATGATCTGAATAGACATTTCTCCAAGAAAGATATGCAAATGGCCAGTAAGTATGTAAAAAGATGCTCATCATCATTAACCATAGGAAGATGAAAATCAAGACCACAATACTACTTCACATCTACTAGGATGGCTATAATAAAAAAGACAAATAAAGGGGAGCCTGGGTGGCTCAGTCGGTTAAGCGTCTGACTTCGGCTCAGGTCATGATCTCACGGTTCGTGGGTTCGAGCCCCGCGTCGGGCTCTGTGCTGACAGCTAGCTCAGAGCCTGGAGCCTACTTCAGATTCTGTGTCTCCCTCTCTCTCTCTGACCCCCCTCCCCTGCTCACTCTCTCTCTCTCAGAAAAAAAAAAAAGATAAATAAATGTTGGAGAGGATTTGTGGATTTGGAACTCTTACACACTGCTAGTAAAAATGTAAAATATTGCAGCCAGTTTGAAAAATAATTTGGCAGTCCCTCAAAAAGCTTAACATTAAGTTACCATACAACACATCAATTCTACTCCTAGTTAAATACCCAAGAGAACTGAAAAGATATGTTCACACAAAACCTTATATATGAACATTAGTTAGTAGCCGAATTAATCATAAAAGCCAAAATGTGGAAACAAGCCAAATGTCTATCAACTGATGAATGGATAAACAAAATGTAGTAGATCCACATAATAGAATATTATTCAGCCACAAAACTGACTGATACATTAATATATGCCAAAATATGGATAAACCTTGAAAACATTATGCTGATTGAAAGATGCTAGATACAAAAGGCCACATATGGTATGACATATGGTATGACTCCATGAAATGTCCAGGATAGGCAAACTCACAGAGACAGAAAGTGGAAGATTAGTTGTCAGGAACTTAGGGAAGGGAAGAGTAAGGAGTGACTGCTAATGCATATGGGATTTCTTTTTGGGGTGATGAAAGATATTCTGGAATTAGATTATGTCATGGTTGTGTAACTTCTAGACACTGCCAAATATAGCATGGGTGTCAAATTTGTCCTGGTGGGAACCAATAATCAGACCTATATGTTTTGATGTGGAAAGATGTCAGAGATGTGTTGTTAAATAATTTTAATAATAACAAATGTAGAACAACAAAAAAACTGGATTAATATTCATTTCAAAGTTTGATTGCACTTCAGAAAAGAAGCAAATTTCAAATGGATAGGGTGGGAATAATCTGCAAAATAGTTTTCTTATATAAATAATAGGTAGTAATATTCTGAGGTATGCTCAGTAATATTCAAAGGTATGCTATAATGATTAAGAGGTCACATGTTGAGTGTTTTTCTTTTTCTAATTGTTAGATGAAAGATGATTGTGCCATAAAAAAGATATTTTTCCTGTTACATTCTGTACTTAACACAGTACTGCAAAGATATTCAGTCTGTTTTCCACAATGATTAAAGTATAATTATATAAAGAAAAATAAATCAAACGTTTGCATATTTGAGACAAGAGAATGCAAGGAGCACCTGTTTTCAACTTTAATTGCCAGAGAGAACATTGAATCTAAATTGGCTTCTCTAAAAGAAGAGACATCACCTTAGTTTAAAAATACTAAGGGAAAAAGACAGAAAAATCAGAGCTTCTTTATCAAAGTTGACTTAATAAGAATAATAATAGAGAATATAGTAATCACTAACACAGAATAGTGCAGAATAATAGTAATCATCTACATTTTAGAATTCATTAGAGGGGTCTGAGCATGCACTGCTTATTTTAAATTACATTTAATTTCATGATCCTATTAAATATGGCTCAAGGCATCATTCTCATTTTACAGCTAAGGAAACTGAGGTTTAATAAGATTCAGGATACAAAAGCATCAAATGGTGAGATTGGGTCCTGAATGTTATACCAATCTCCCACTATTTTTTTTAAGAAGCTCTTAAATCTTGGGGCGCCTGGGTGGCTTACTCGGTTACGCGTCCGAGTTTCGCTTAGGTCATGATCTCGCGGTTTGTGGGTTCGAGCCCCGCATCGGGCTCTGTGCTGACTGCCAGCTCAGAGCCTGGAGCCTGTTTTGGTCTGTGGCTCTCTTTCTCTCCTAGAAATAAATAAAAATATTAAAAAAATAAGAAGCTCTTAAATCTTAAGAAGAATTATTGAAGGGGATTGAGAGTACACTTATCACGATGAGCACTGAGAAATTATAGAATTGTTGAATTATATTGTATACCTGAAACTAATATAACACTGTGTATTAACTATACTGGAATTAATACTTAGAGGAGGGAAGGAGGAGGAGATTGAGCTAAATTATCATGCTACCTTTGCCAGTAGAGATAAAAATCACTATGGTAAGCATCTTGCAAATATATTTTCATGAAACAAGGACTAGAGACAATTTCAACACAGGAGTTTGTGGTGGGCCTGGAGAAGGTCAGGATATGATAGCTGGCTCTATCCAAAGAGTCAGGGCAGGAAGTCAAAGCCAGAAATGCTTAATAAGTGTGGGGCCAAGATTTGAACCTATGCCTCTCTCACTACTGACCTTGTGCTCTTTCTATAGCACCATGCTGCTTCCCATAATCCTGCAAAGCAGATAATACATATCAGATAACACAGGGCTCAGCACCAGCTCCAGACCCCAACTATGTACACAGAGTACAGGTAGAGAACTCAGCACCACATATACCCACTGCTCAGAAAAGCTGAAAGCCTCACTCCAGGAAATGATCTGGTCTGGGGCATCGATACATGTGCAGCCCACTTGGGACGCTTGAGAAGTTGTTCTTTGGAAGGAGGAATCATAGGTTTCTTCTAGATGGAGGAGCTGTAAATAGTATGGCTATATTTATTATTATATTTGAACCTCATAGCCACCCATTAAACAATAATCAAGAGTCTATTATATATGAAGGGATGAAGAGTCAGAGAATTTAAGTAACTTTTAGTAGGTCACATGTCAATGAGTGGGGAAACATCAGTCTTTTAATTCCATAGGTAGTGTTCTTTCTTTTATTACATCAGGCTCCTATGTAGTCCTCATAATTTTTTCTTAGAAAATGTTTTGCTCGATTAAAGTATATCGGTCTAGGCTAATAATATGTGAATCCTTCACACAATTTGTGTTGAGTCCCTTCTCATCTTTCTCTTAGGAGTAGAAAGGAATATTTCAATAGATTTCTAAAAGCAATATTTACTCTCACAAACTGCTTCTGAATTGGAGTCTTTATTTCTGTCTGCTCTACTCTATTTCAAGAATTCCTTTAAAATGTTTCCATAGAAACACCTGGAGAAGAAAATGATGAGCTATATAACATTCTCAGTGGATGTCTTTCTGAATTTGGACATTCATTCCTCAAGAGAGTTGAGGTGGGTTTTTTTGAGGTAAAATACATTTCTAAAGGGGATTCTCTTCACATGTCTCCTGAATGTTTTAGGTTATAAACTCACACTCTATAATTTTAATGAAGTATTCCAAAGGTTGAGAAACATTCAAGTTTTCTTGGTGTAGCTTAAAGGGGTGTCCTCACCCATGTTACCTGCATTAATGACTCTCTCTGCTTAGCATCTCCACAACGTCCTAATGCCAAGGTTGGGTCATGAAGTACTGGAAAGCATATAGCTCTGCCCATATGTATTGGACAGATGACTGCAGAAGCCTATGCGGCTGAGTTGGATGACAAAGAAAACAAACAAGAAAAATGAGATCAGCGGTGTAATTGTAGAAGAAAAGAAGAAATGGACAGATTAATCTTGATACTGGGGATTTTGCCACACTTACAAACCCTTGAGACCCAACATTTTCCCTTAGTAACACAGTTAACACCCAATGAATTCTCCAAAATGAGGAAATATGATAAACGTAGAGGATTTGAAATTTCACTTATTGCTGTTTACATGACTTTATTATTTACATCTGTACCACAAAAGGCTTGAAGTGGAGGTCATAATTCTGTCAGTAGGTATGGAACTCTGCAGCTTTTGTTCAGTGGATAGGGAAGAGCAATAACTAATGCTGTCTACTGCTGCATGTCCTAAATTATATGCTCTTATCTTCACTGGACAGTTTTATATTTGAAGATTTCCCTTATCCCCCTCTCGAGCTAATCAAATTGCAAAAATCACTGAATGGAATTCTATGTTGGCCTCTCACATGAGCAGGCGGACCTATAAATTAGCTAAGTGAGAAGGGGTTATGTATTCCAAGGGATACTATAGCTCGCTGTTGGCGAGAAGCTTCAGTGCTTTTAGTATTGGACTCTTATAGGGACTGTTTGTGAAGAAAGGTAAAAAAGGATTGAACAGGGTGGTTTTGCAGTATGAAGGACTGTTGTATACCTTGAATTACACATTACTACCTTAACATGTTGCACATGATGCAGAGTTAGATTTCTTTAGCTGTCACTTGTATTTCCTACAGAGAAGTGGATCCTAAGCAAGACA